>NC_092342.1:321806875-322112500 GCF_046630445.1 Rutidosis leptorrhynchoides | reverse complement strand
TGCAAAGTATGAATTCTCAAATCCTTATATCCAATTCGAATTTTGAAGGTCAAAGTTTTCTTTTAAAAAGTCAACCATCTGTTCATCACCAAATTCGAACGAGTTTTGATGTTTTCTGCAAAATAGGTAATTTATAAAGTTTATATGAAACATTTGTAACATATTTCGTTTTATAAGTTTTGTCCAAAACAGTTCCAAAATCGAAATCAATTATTTTTTTTTTCTTTTTCAGTCGCTGAATACAGCACTTTTTTTTCTTTATATTTTTTTTTGTTATTTTAAATTAATTAAACTCAGTCTTAAATCTTTCTGTATCATTTATAAGTCTTAAAACTATTAATTAACTGAGTTTGATTATTGGAGATTTCGTTTGAGTTGATGTTCTGTGTGAAGAAGATGAACATAATATATTCGGGTTATAAATATTAGAAATAGATATAAATCAGAAAGACAGTATAACGTGGACGGTTTGGGGTGTTAGCGGTTATCCAGGAGGTCGCGGGTTCGAGCCCGGTTGTGAGCATTATTTTTGGAAAATCAATTAAAGGTAGTTTTTATTCATTACATGTATTATTATTATTATTATTATTATTATTATTATTATTATTATTATTATTATTATTATTATTATTATTATTACTATTACTATTACTATTACTATTACTATTACTATTACTATTACTATTACTATTACTATTACTATTACTATTATTGTTATTGTTATTATTGTGATTATAATTATAATTGTTATAATTAGTATTATAAGTGATATCAATGTTATTATTATTGTACTTTATCAATTAAGTATTATATCATTATTATAGTTATTACGATTATTATTATTATTATTACTAGCAATATAAAAATAATATAAATTAGTATTATTTCCATAAAACATTCGTATTAGTGACATTCTATAATTATTAGTATTACACTACGTATTATTATTATTATTATTATTATTATTATTATTATTATTATTATTATTATTATCAATTTTAATAATATTAAAAAATCATTAAAAGTATTGTTATTAATATTATCATGAATATCGTTATTAGATAATTATTAAAAAAAATTTATCAAAAACATCTTTAATAGTAAAAGTAGTATTTTTACAGTTATTATTATTAATATCATTATATTTATCACTAAAAGGATATTTTTTTTACATTTTTATTTTTTATTAGTAATGATAAGTATTATCAATATTATCATTTTACTATTATAAATAACATTTTTAGTATTAGTACAATTATTAGTTTTAAAAAATAAACGATATATATTTTATACATTAAACATAACAAAGTTAATATTTTCACATACAAAATAAATACATGAAATATATATATATTTTTGATACAAAAATGATATAACTAATAAATTTAAATATATAAATATATATATATATTGTTCGATTTCGATTATGTGTATTAATAAATAAACAAGTGATATAGGTTCGTGAATCCAAGGCCAACCCTGCATTGTTCAGTTGTTTAATGTCGTTATATGTATTTTTACTACAAAATACAGTATGGTGAGTTTCATTATTCCCTTTTTAAATGCTTTTGCAATATATATTTTTGGGACTGAGAATACATGCACTGCTTTTATAACTGTTTTACGAAATAGACACAAGTACTTAAAACTACATTCTATGGCTGGATTATTAAACCGAATATGCCCCTTTTTAGTCTGGTAATCTAAGAATTAAGGAACAGACACCCTAATTGACGCGAATCCTAAAGATAGATCTATCGGGCCCAGCAAGCCCCATCCAAAGTACCGGATGCTTTAGTACTTCGAAATTTATATCATGTCCGAAGGAGGATCCCGGAATGATGGGGATATTCTTATATGCATATTGTGAATGTCGGTTACCATGTGTTCAATCCATATGAATGATATTTTTGTCTCTATGCATGGGACGTATGTTTATGAGAAATGAAAATATGAAATCTTGTGGTCTATTAAAATTTATGAAATGATTATTTATGTTAAACTAATGAACTCACCAACCTTTTGGTTGACACTTTAAAGCATGTTTGTTCTCAGGTATGAAAGAAACCTTCCGCTGTGCATTAGCTCGTATTAGAGACATTACTTGGAGTCATTCATGGCATATTTCAAAAGACGTTGCATTCGAGTCGTTGAGTTCATCAAAATTATTATTAAGTCAATTATAATTAGATGTATTATGAAATGGTATGCATGCTGTCAACTTTCGATGTAATGAAAAATTGTCTTTTCAAAAACGAATGCAATGTTTGTAAATATATCATATAGAGGTCAAGTACCTCGCGATGTAATCAACTGTTGTGAATCGTTTATAATCGATATGAACTTCGTCTAGATGGATTAGGACGGGTCATCACAGTCCCCGTTACCCAACCAGCCAATTCTGTGACCTCTAGCAAAACTGTTGTATTAAACATGACAACATGATGCTAAAATGAGTTATCTATTTACTCACCAGATCCAACGCCTAGAATACCGACCTGGGGTGGATTTATGATGGCACAAAATTGCTTGATCCCAAACGGTCCCCGTCGATTTGAAACGGTGTATGTACCTCCCTGCAACAAATCTAAAAGGTTGAACAAACAGGTCAAAAGTTACTTGTAGTGAAGTCTAAATGCACAACACAACCTAAATCATTTTATTTAAAAATCAGATGTCTAAAATTAATACCTTTAATCCTCGTTTACTGTAACTCTTGGAAGGGCAATTTAAAGTTGAACATGACTAAAAACTGGTCGTTAAAGAAACAAAAAACATGAGATAGTGATTGTTCTTGGCTGTTTGAACCTGACACAAAACAACAACCAAGTCTAAGTTACCCTTGTATCTGAAAATCACTATGCAGCTTCATTGCATTAAAACTTGTAGAATTATTGGATTCATACCACAAAAACAACAACAACAAAACCAATACCAGCTAAGTGGTGTACGAGAGAGGTGAGATGTAGACAATCATTTCCCTAACCGAGACTAAAGACAAGCTATTTCTCCACCCAGAGTGAAAACACTCTCAAAAGTAGAGAAAGTCATCTCTTTCTCTATTCGACGGATAGGGAGATTGCTTCCTAGTGGAACTCCGGCCAAAAAGTAAAAAAAAAAAAACTGGATAAATAAATAAATAACCAAAAATAAAACATAAAAGAGGTGGAGATCAAATTTCCACGTCTACCATGAAAAAGATGGAGATAAAAAAAAAAAAGATGCAATAAAAATGGTTGGATCAAATTTCCATGGGTTTAACGTCTGCCCGATTCAATTTGGTCTCTAAGCGGCAGTCAAGACGACAATAAATCGACGCTTGCTGTTGCCTCAATCAGTAGAGCCAAAATTTATTGGATTCATACCATATAATATTAACCGGTATTCTTGTTCGATTCAATGTATAGTGTTAGTATGTTGAAAAAAGAATACCAGTATGACAAACATATACGGGAATATCAATTCATTTCAATTGCACACTATGTTTGAAGCAGAGGTGGAATATGTGTTGTTCTTAGTTGAGCTTCAACAGCTGTATCACTGAATTTCAATGAAGGGAATAAAATAAAATAAAGTAATGATAGAAAAAGAAATTATAGGACAAGATAAGTTACAATAATTATATCGTGTTATAATTCAGTAGGCTTATAACTACCTTTAGTGGTTTGATTCTTGATGTTATAATTCAGTAGGCTTATAACTACCTTTAGTGATTTGATTCTTGATTTAGAATACTAATAATGAAGTGTAAGAACAAAGATGATAATGGAGAGAAAGAAAGAAACACTTTGTAAGTGTGAGAAATGGTGCAAGTTTAATGCTTGCATTCATGAGTATTTATAGCCTAAAATCTCAATATAAAAATACATACTTTGTGTACCAAAATTGACTATATGTATACACCAAAATTGACTATCCATATCTATATTATTCTTATTATTATAACACTCCCTCTTGGATAGCAATTTTATTTTGTTGAAGATCAACTATAAATTACTGCCTCGTTAAAAACCTTGCTAAAGAAAACCCAGTGGGAAAAAACTTTAGCTAAGGGAAAAAGAGTGCAGCATGGAGTTGACTCCCCCTCAAGTAGACATCGCTTCAGCTGTTACATCTTTTGAACATGTCTCATGCCAATGTTATGAACGTGTGTTCTGAAAATAGCAGTTGGAAGTGCTTTCGTGAAAAGATCAGCAGAGTTTTTGCTAGATTGCACATATCTCATTTCAATCTGGTTGTCCTTAATGAGATTTTGAGTGTATGAGAAGAATCTAGGTGGTATGTGTTTTGTTCGGTCACTTTTGATATACCCTTCTTTCATCTGTGCTATGCAAGCTGCATTATCTTCATAGATAGTTGTTGGACTTTTATCGCGTTCTAGTCCACAAGAATCAGTAATGAGTTGTGTCATTGATCTCAACCAAAAACATTCTCGAGTAGCTTCATGTAATGCAATCACTTCGGCATGATTTGACGATGTAGCAACAAGTGTTTGTTTTTGAGAACGCCATGATATTGCAGTACCTCCATTTAGGAATACATATCCAGTTTGAGATTTAGCTTTATGTGGATCAGATAAATAACCTGCATCTGCATAACCAACCAAATCTTGTTTTGATTCGTTAGAATAAAATAATCCTAAATCAGTAGTTCCTCGAAGGTATCGAAATATGTGTTTGATCCCATTTCAGTGTCTTTTGGTAGGAGCAGAGCTGAACCTTGCCAACAAATTAACTGCAAAAGAAATGTCAGGTCTTGTACAATTTGTAAGATACATAAGAGCTCCAATTGCACTAAGATATGGTACTTCTGGTCCAAGAATGTCTTCTTGATCTTCACATGGACGAAATGGATCAGCTTCAACATTGAGTGATCTAACAACCATAGGAGTACTTAATGGTTTTGCCTTGTCCATATTGAAACGTTTCAAAATCTTTTCAGTATATGTTGTTTGATGTACAAGTAAACCATTAGGCATATGCTCAATTTGTAAACCAAGGCAATACTTGGTTTTTCCGAGATCTTTCATTTCAAATTCTTTCTTTAGAAGTTGAATGGCTTCATGGATCTCTTTATTTGTACCTATGATGTTAAGATCATCAACATAAACAGCTATGATCACATATCCGGATGTTGTTTTCTTAATGAAAACACAAGGGCAAGTAAGATTATTTGTATACCCTTTGCTTATCAAGTAATCACTTAATCGGTTATACCACATACGTCCCGATTGTTTTAACCCATATAAAGATCTTTGTAATTTAATCGAATACATTTCTTTGGGTTTTGCATTTGATGCTTCTGGTACCTTAAATCCTTCAGGTATCTTCATATATATATCACTATCAAGTGATCCATATAGATAAGCAGTCACAACATCCATGAGATGCATTTCTAAATTTTTAGAAACTGCCAGACTGATTAAGTACCTAAAAGTAATTGCATCCATAACAGGAGAATAAGTTTCTTCATAATCAATTCCCGGTCTTTGAGAAAAACCTTGAGCTACAAGTCTAGCTTTATACCTTGTAACTTCATTTTTCTCATTTCTTTTTCGGACAAAAATCCATCTGTATCCTACAGGTTTCACATCTTTAGGAGTGAGAATGATGGATCCGAAAACTTTTCTTTTATTGAGTGATTCTAATTCAGCTCGTATTGCTTCTTTCCATTGAGCCCAATCATGTCTATTTTGACATTCAACCATAGATGTTGGTTCTGGATCATCATCATTATTCATGATGTCATATGCAACATTAAATGAAAATTTCTCATCAAGATTTTTCATTTCATTTCGGTTCCATAATGTTTTTGAATATGCATAATTGATTGCAATTTCTGTATTGACATCATCAATCTCCTCTGCAGTAGGAGTACTGATTTGTGGTTCTTCTTGAACACTTTCTTTTACTTCATTATCAGCTGATTTTCTTTTTCGAGGATTTTTATCCTTTGAACCGATTGGTCTTCCACGTTTCTGACGTGGCAAAGATTCATGAGTGACGTTATTGCCAGCTTTTGGAATTTCAATTCGAGCTGGAGTATTTACTGCTGGTATATATGATTTTGTCACCGTTTTTGTATCTGTAAATGCATCAGGCAATTGATTTGCAAGTTCTTGTATATGCATTATCTTTTGAACTTCTGTCTCGCATTCTTTTGTGCGAGGATCAAGATACTTTAATTGAGGTTCACACCATGAAACATCATTTTCTTTATTTTTCATTTCTCCCCCTAATCTAGGGAACAATGTTTCATTAAAATGACAATCAGCAAAACGTGCTGTAAAAACGTCACCTGTCATAGGTTCAATATACCTTAATATTGAAGATGTTTCATATCCAACATATATTCCCAACCTCCTTTGAGGACCCATTTTTGTACGTTGTGGTGTCGCAATTGGAACATACACTGCACAACCAAATGTTCTAAGATGGGAAATATTTGGCTCTTGACCAAAAGCAAGTTGTAGGGGGGAATATTTATGACTTGCACTTGGTCTGATGCGAATCAATGCAGCAGCATGTAAAATTGCATGACCCCATATAGATACAGGGAGTTTTGTTCTCATTATCAATGGTCTAGCGATTAACTGTAAACGTTTAATCAATGACTCGGCTAAACCATTTTGTGTATGCACATGAGCAACAGAATGTTCAACAACAATTCCTATAGACATGCAATAGTCATTAAATGCTTGAGATGTAAATTCACCAGCATTATCAAGTCTCACCCTTTTAATGGTGTAATCAGGAAAATGAGCTCTCAATTTAATAATTTGGGCAAGAAATTTTGCAAATGCCACATTACGGCTTGATAACAGACAAACATGAGACCATCTGCTAGATGCGTCTATTAGAACCATGAAATATCTAAATGGTCCACATGGTGGATGAATTGGTCCACATATATCACCTTGAATTCTTTCAAGAAACATTGGTGATTCTTTCTCAACCTTAAGTGGTGAGGGTCTAGTTATCAATTTTCCAAGAGAGCAAGATGTACATGGAACCATTGTATCATGATGGATTTTTCTATCCTTTAGTGGATGTCCATGAGTACATTCAATAATCCTTTTCATCATTGTTGATCCTGGATGGCCTAATCTGTTATGCCATAAACTGAATACACCAGGATCAATATATTTTTCGTTAACTACCATATGTATTTCTGGTACATTTATATGTGTATAATGTAATCCAGAACTAAGTCTTGGCAGTTTTTCAACCACATGACTCTTGTCAGTGATACTTAAATATTTCTCATTTTCTGTTGTCACTGACTGATAATCATACCCGTTAAGGTATATGTCGGAGAAACTCAATAAATTTCTGCTTGACATGGGAGAAAATAAGGCATCATTTATTAAAAATTTTGTACCATTTGGTAGTATGAAATTTGCCTTTCCTATCCCTTTTATCAAGTTAGCAGGTCCTGATATTGTATGTATAGTTCCTTCCGTTGGTTTTAGATCAATAAAATATTTCTCGGATTTAAGTATAGTGTGTGTAGTTCCACTGTCTGCTATACAGAGATCTCCACCACTTGATTGATGTTGTATTCCAGCAAAATTCATATTGAACTTCATATATAAGAAATAAATAGTGAGTACATTAATATTACACAATATTTTAAACGCAAATAGATAGTACTGAAACATTTAGCAAACATAATGACAAAGACAGACGATATTAAATCGTTTATTTTTCAAAAGACACACAACTTAAACATTCAAGAAATCTTCATATAAATCAGATGGTTTCTCAGTGACTGTTGGATCAATATTATCCACAAAATTTACTTCCTTTTCTTTACCTTTCAGCGAATCCTGATACATCTTAACAAGATGTTT
The DNA here is from genome assembly GCF_046630445.1 of Rutidosis leptorrhynchoides. NCBI lineage: Eukaryota > Viridiplantae > Streptophyta > Magnoliopsida > Asterales > Asteraceae > Rutidosis > Rutidosis leptorrhynchoides. The sequence goes on along the minus strand of NC_092342.1, from coordinate 322,104,648 downwards.
AGATGTTCGGCAAGTATTAGCCCAGTGGCCCATTCTACCACATCTGTAGCAAGATTCTTCAGAATTTTTAGAAGAATTTTCTTCAACATCTTGTTTAATGGGCTTGTTTTGTGGTTGATATTTATATTTTCGTGGATTACTATTTCTTTGACCACCACGGCCACGACCACGACCACGTCCACGCCCATTACCATTACCATAAGGATGGTTTCTACCATAGTTATGGCTTTTGGCATGATGATGGTGATGGTTATTATAACCACGACCTTGCCCGCGTCCTTGTCCCTGTTTATAATTATTTGCAGTATTTGCTTCAGGGATTGCAAGTGTACCAGTAGGACGGGATTGCTGATTTTTCATTAATAGCTCATCATTTTGCTCTGCAACTAAGAGATATGAATTAAGTTCAGGATATGTTTTGAACTTTAGCATTCTCAAATTTCTTTGCACTGTGATGTTTGCAGCATTCATTGTGGAGAAAGTTTTCTCCATCATGTCTGCATCACTAATTTCATGTCCACAGAATTTAAGTTGTGAACATGTATTATACAGAGCTGAGCTGTATTCATTTACTTTCTTAAAGTCTTGGAACCTTAATGTTCTCCATTGTTCCATTGCAGCTGGAAGTAAAATTTCTCTTTGATTATTGAATCTGCTTTTGAGACCTTCCCATAAAACATGGGGATCTTCTACAGTCACATAATTATTTTGTAAGCATTCATCAATATGTTGATGAATAAAGCAACATGCCGTAGCTTGTTCTTTTTCAGAACAAGTGTTGTTTTCATTTATGGTTTCAAGAATGCCCATTGATTTAAGATGCATTTTTACTTTTATAATCCATGGCATGTAGTTGTTTCCAGTTGATTCTAAAGGAGTAAATTTAAGCTTTTCCAGATTCGACATTTTCTTTATCAAAAATTAAAACAAACATCATGATAAATTAGAGTCAATTTATATTCATAAGTATATAAACATTAAACATAAATTTAATATAACATAAATGATAAGTAGGTGACAGTGTCGACCATGTGTAAGCAATCATAAATAAATGTTATATAACAAAAATATAAATATTAGTAAACATAAATGAAAATTTGGCGACAGTGTCGACCATATATTTTTTCAGGTGGTATAACCGACCTATATCATTCTGGTGGTATAACCGACCATATATCATTTTGGTGGTATAACCGACCATATATCATTTTGGTGGTATAACCGACCATATATCATTTTGGTGGTATAACCGACCATATATCATTTTGGTGGTATAACCGACCATATATCATTTTGGTGGCAGAGCCAACCATATTTAGTATTAAGATTATCGTGCTGATAACGTGTTATAATTCAGTAGGCTTATAACTACCTTTAGTGGTTTGATTCTTGATGTTATAATTCAGTAGGCTTATAACTACCTTTAGTGATTTGATTCTTGATTTAGAATACTAATAATGAAGTGTAAGAACAAAGATGATAATGGAGAGAAAGAAAGAAACACTTTGTAAGTGTGAGAAATGGTGCGAGTTTAATGCTTGCATTCATGAGTATTTATAGCCTAAAATCTCAATATAAAAATACATACTTTGTGTACCAAAATTGACTATATGTATACACCAAAATTGACTATCCATATCTATATTATTCTTATTATTATAACATATCGATAATAATCACACCTTTTTTTTTTTTTTTTTTATGTGGCTAAAATAACGAATACTATTTTCATTTAATAATAAAAGACCGTAACAGCTACAATCCAAAACAACTCGAAAAAGGTCGATCCAAGTAAACGTTCCAAACCAACGATAACTTCAAGCGAACCCAACCGAGCCAAAATCGCTAAACTAAACTAGCAAACTAAGATATAACACTAGAATTACACAAAGCAAATTCTAAAACAAAACAAACATAGACCATCTAAAAACAAAACATTCAAAAAACCAAAATAACGCAATAATCACACCTTTTAAGTTCACTTATAAGAAGAAGATTAAAGATTAATGTCAATGAGTACCCTGCTTTGATTAAATAATCAGAAGCAGCCCCTACTGCGACATACTCTGAGAAAGCCAAAACAACATCAAATAAGTGGTTTTACTCAAACATTGAATAAGCATACATAAGTTTAAGCTTTATTGAATAAAAAAATGTTCTAACATCTGTAAGGGAACGCATAAACAAAACAACTAATTTAGAGTTTAAAATATTAAACAACGCGCTAATAAAAACAGTAAAAATTAAGCGGTCAACGGATGATGTATAAACTAGTTTGGAGGTCCGTGCTTCGCTACGGAGTACGGAGACCAAATCCACATACACATATAATTTCAATACTTTTCTTAATCAATAATAAAAGAATGCAGGTAAGAAAAAAATTATTATTTTTGATGTTTTTTTTACAATAGTAAGGTGTTGGCCGACGGTGAAGGTCGACGGCGGCGTCGGCTGTTGTGATCGTAACTGTTGCCGGAAGTAGCTTTCCACCGCCACTCTCGTGGTGTGTTGGGCTATTGTAGTTGTTCTCCTACAGGAGGTCCAGCGCTTGACATTTATCAGAGCCACGGTCGTGAAAAACCCGACTCAAAAACTTGACTTTTCAAGTATGTGTTTTTTCTAACCACTACCAAACCGTCCTATGTTCAGATTTGTTTATTGATCGGTTGATTTTTAGATTTGTTTTTGTTCCTTTAATATATATGTTTATCGTTCCCCCCCCCCCCCCCCCTTAAATCAGACAATTGGGTGGACTCGTGGGGTATTTGATATGCTGGGTGTCTTTTAAGTTTTCAGGTATGTTTATATATTTCATCAAACACTAAATTGCCCTTTGTTCCGGAAGTTTGTCTCATATGTGGATCTGGATGTTTTTTCTTTAGATCAGATTTGATGGTGGTTGAAAGTTGTGGACGGTGACGGTCGTAGCTGGCCGTGAAATCGGCGGTGGTAGGTGGCAGTGCATGGTGGTGTAAAGTGGCTGATGGTGGCGGTTGCAGGTGGTTGGTGGACATGGAATACTGGTGTAGATGGAAAAGAGACCCAAAAATTAATAAGTTCATGGTTTTTTTTCTTTTTTCTTTTTGAATATATGTAAAAAGACGAATATTAACTGGTGGTCGTTGTATAAAATCAGAAGATTAAATAAAGTATCTCCAAAAAAAAAAAAAAAAAAAAAAAAAAAAAGACTACTGTAGCTACAGTTCGCTACAGTAGCTACAGTGTTTTTTGGGGTATGTGGCGGGTAATGATTGGAGGGTGTTGTCCATATTTAGTATATAGTATAATATAATATAATATAATAATAAAAAAAGTATAGTTTTCAATGTTCTCTCTTTCACCAGCCGAAATTTTCACGAGTTTTAAATGCCCAACTTGGGGCTTGATTCCATATTGTTAACGATCGTATAGCCCAAACACAATGTCCTGCAATATAAGCCCAAGAGTCCATCCTTATTCTAAAACCAATTGGTGATAGAATGACTTTTCCTTAGACTTATATACATACATTTGTTTTGTTCCATGACCGATGTGGGACTTTGGTTTGCACCCTTACAAACCTCCCCTCAAACCTAAGTCCATATAGGCCTCCCCTCCAACGATAGTCTGGATCCAACCTTTACCGTCGTCAACTCGGAACTCTCAACCTGGTGGGTAGGGCAGGGAGATTTCGATACAAGGCTTCCAGGATCAACTCATCGTGCCAGGGTCCCCTCGAACGAGAGCTGGGTCCACTCATCGTTGCTGAAGACCGAGGGGTGCGCCACGTCGCTGCGTGCGCTCAGGGGTGCGCCCTACTGCGCCATCCACCACATCGGGGCTATGGCCCAGCTCTGATACCACTTGTTAACGATCGTATAGCCCAAACACAATGTCCTGCAATATAAGCCCAAGAGTCCATCCTTATTCTAAAACCAATTGGTGATAGAATGACTTTCCCTTAGGCTTATATACATACATTTGTTTTGTCCCATGACCGATGTGGGACTTTGGTTTGCACCCTTACACATATTACATCAGTTTTGATCTCAACATCCTCTCTTTGTTTTCTAAAACGACGGACTGCATTTCGATTCTTCCGTCTATTGTCAATATACATCACAGACAGGCGTTTGCAGCCAGCACATACAGATTGCAATCCTTTCGAGAGGTTTTCGCAATATCCGACATGAAGTGTCTCCAAATTATGACAATATTGTCCAATAGCCTTCCAACCTGAAATCCCAATCCTTCTACAAGCTGTTAAATTCCAGTCTTGTAACAAAGGACAACCTCTTGAGACTTTAACTATAACATCATCATCGGCAAAAGTGCAGCTAGCAATGTTAAGAGATTTAAGTTTTGAACAAAATCCTAAACTGATAGGTTCCAACACAATTTGACTAGGACCATTGCTATGAATATTTAGATACTCGAGACCACCTCCACTTACAATTTGACTAACAGCCGTAGACTCCAAGTTGCAACAAGAAGCGTCTAAACAAGCAAGAGTTGGAGAACACTCTCGAAAGCCTACGCCAATGATATTAGGACAACCACTTACTCTGAGTGCTCTCAGTTGACGACAGTTTTGGTTAAGAAAATAAATTCCATCGTCAGTAAAACTCTGGCAGTACCAAGTGTCATAATCGAGTTGAAGCTTCCTAGTACAACGCCGGAGACTTGAATATCCACCCATAGAATGACCGGTTCAATTCAATTCAACTGTATTCTGTATATAATAACGCTGCTAGCTATTAATTAAATAAATATCAAATAAATCCAAAATTTTGTACCTGCAAATCGAGATGATGAGATCCTATACTGCTGTTAGGGTTCGTAGAGCTGGTTCGAGGAAGAATTATTGAAAAGGATGCTATAATTTTTTTTGTAAATATATATCAAAGGAACGTACAATCGGCTTCGGCAACGTACAATCGGCTTCGGCATATATAACGGAGTATAAAGTATAATTGGACTATTAAAAAGAATTAAATCCTACACTTACCGTAACCAACAAGATAATAATACTAATAATATTTAATTATTTAATATAATAAATCATAATATAATAATAATAATAATAATAATAATAATAATAATAATAATAATAATAATAATAATAATAATAATTAATAATGATAATAATAATAATGATAATAATAATAATAATGATAATAAAAATAACAATAATAATAAAAATAACAACAATAATAATAATAATAATAATAATAATAATAATAATAATAATAATAATAATAATAATAATAATAATAATAATAATAATAATAATAATAATATAGACATATATAATAACTAATACGGATTAATAATAATATAATAATAATGTTAATGAATAATATTATTATTAATTAAGAAACCAATAAAAAGAAACTACGACTTTGATACATATCGAGACTATTAAGATATACATAATAATCTTAAGACTCTTACAAATTGGAATATGAAAAAACACTCAATTTATCACGTAGAAACTAATATATGTCTAACCTATTTTTTGAGAGGTTTTTGTACATGTCTGCCGACTCAAATTCCGAGGTAATAGCGGAGCAGTATTTATCCCACTCATTACTGATTACACGTTCACAAACAAAATAACAATATGTGTTAATGGTTCGTGGTAGACCGGAATTACCGTAATATGACGTGCTATTTTATTATTACACATTAATGAGGTTGCATTTGTGAGGTCTTAAAAGGAGTCATTGTAGCAATAATACATTGTGAATTGTTGTTTCCATTGCTCTATACATGGATTCGGATGAAGATGGTGACACTACACTTCGTTTCTTAATTCTCTGTGATATTAGATCCATCAAGATTAGTAAAATAATTGTTGATACATGAATGTTTATTAGCCGGGCAGCTATGCAAAATTGCATCAGAATATGTTATAAGTTTTAAGTTACTTACTTTTGTAGCCTGAAGGAAGAAATATACCTTGTCTCAGAGTGGTTTTTAACTATTGTATTACACAAATCCCAACATCCGTATGCGTTTGATGTGGATATCTTAGAAACTAGCTAAGTCGATTCACCGAGTATGTTATGTCTGGTCGGATTATTGCGAGATACAACAACCTACTCACCAAGCGTCTAAATATTAAATCATCAATTGTACTATCATTATTGATCTTCCTTTTGGAAGCGCATATTTTGTTCTAAGGGAAAATTACTATGCATGGTTTCTTGGGCACCACAAATCCTCTAAGATATACAACTTAAATTTCCGTTTACTTATCATAGTTTTATCGAACGATCAAGCAACTCCAATCACTACAACAAAAATGATGTTTCTACACGCTTATTTTTTCACACTCACCCCAAGCGTGTAGAATTTTTAGACTTTATTCACACTCTTAAATGCAGTGAAATGATGGACGATTTTAAATGTGTACTACATATCCTTTCACAAATATAACCGTGTGCAAATTTTTACACATTTCAAATGATGAATAATGTGAAAGTAAAGTACACTATTAAAAGCAAGCGCGAACAAATAGAATGTGAAGTACACACAAAATAGCGTGAAAAGTTGAAACCAAAACTTCACGCTCTTAAACGTGAACAACAAAACTTAACCCATTTATCTTTTATTATTACAGGGGGCCAATTGTGTTTGTATCCCAATTACTCCGTATTTATTTATCCTTATTTTTATATACGGAGTATGAAAAAATAGGTTCATACTATGCCTGACCAGTGACAAAAATTGCGCAGGCCACCTTCTCACAGTTAAATCAATCAATTTGTTAAGTTTTGATTATAAACCAAACTAATTGTACCTCAATTCACTAATTATTGATCATTTCACGTTAATTTTGGGACCTTCATTGATGTTGTGACTCGGAAATTATTCGTTGAATCGCCCTTCAATAATCGTTTCGAATTTGTGATGTTTTGAAATTGATGCAGATGATACGCTGGTGATGATGATGTCACAAATTTTCAGACTAAACTCTGTGAAGGTTATAGATTTTTCGTTACTTCTTTCTTAATCAACAGATTTGAATGCTTAGTGGTCATATGGTGGTGGTTCATGTGTTATTGCTTCTTGTTATTATTGCTTTGTGTCATTGTCTAAAATTTATTACTTGCGTTTATCTAAAAATTTGATTAAATAAATAAGCCTTTATGCCTTGTAATTATCTCACCTGAAAATTTATTCTCATGTAATGAGTCAGTTCAAAGCACTCTAGGTGTATGTTAAAATGCCTGAATGAGAATGTACATCAGGTTGAGTTTTAAATCATCGGCGATAACAAGCGCTCGTTAAATCATTCTTCTGCTCAAGTGTTCCGTTCAAAATCATAAACTGATATGAGCAGGTAGACGAAGTCTTTAGTTCTTGAGATTTGTTCATATGCTCCATTATATCTATCTTCGTTTAGTTAATTCATTTAGTTAGGGGCTCGATGATAATTTGTTTTCTTATGTGCTATTACTAGTATTACTACTAGGTCATCGAAGCCTGAGACCTTGTGCACTATTTGTACTCGAATGATATTACTGACTTGATTAGGTTTTGACGTTTTAGTCTCGAAAAAGAATGAACATACCTTTTTATGCAGAGTTGCAGTAAAACTAGTAAATTTACACTCATTTAGTGAAACTGGTACATTTACACTCATTTGGTGATGGATCCACAAGCCTCTTTTATCAAGAGTTGTAAATGGAAAGACTTTACAGTAAAATGGTGTTTCTTTGACACTTTAGTAGTATGAATTGTACAATTTTGGTTACCTATAGTATTTAATGTTTTTTATATCTATATATGCATGCTTTTGAGTAATATTTGTCAAGAACATGATTTGGTATACCTATTAATTGAACCTTTGACATAAGTTTATTGGTGTAGTGATTAGGATGTGCTTAAAGAAGCCAAGGAATCTAAGCAAGTCAAGTATTGGCATATTTTTCTTGAGAGTCTGATTGATCTTATTTTATTTTATCATATATACTAAACCACATGGTCCTGTTCATAAGGTCTGTGTGGTTTTTTCTTTTTTTAATAGTATAAACTTGAAATTATCTTTGTCATATTGTTATATATGTTTTTACTAATTTCTTTTTTATTAATCATGCCAACACTTTTGCAGCTCGTATGATCTTTACGATAGTAGTGTAGAAAATCAATATCAAAACAGTGATCTTGTTGTCATTCAGATTATTGCAAGTTACTTCTTCTCTTCTTATATAATTTCTGTCTATTTCTATTAATAGATGCATGGACCTGGTGCAGATATCGATACACTCTGTGTTGGACCCAGACATGCAGATAGATTTGTAAGATCTGCTCTGCTCGTTTGTTAACCTTGTAACATTTTTATCGCCTCAGTTGTTCAGTCATTCACTAAAGGTTATAAATTGTTGCAGGAAGATTTTTTTGGTGTGCTTAAAAGAACGCTCATAGAGATTCCTGATGTAACAGATATACGTCTTGTGCCTAATGCTCGTGTTCCTGTTATGAAATTCAAGTTGAATGGGGTTTTACTAGATCTTGTTTATGCAGAACTTTCACTTTGGGTTATACCGGAAGTAAGTTGGTCAATATTATTAACTTTTATTATGATTTAGGCTCTATGCAAGCATTTGTAAGGTGATATAGCACAAAAGTTGAATGGTTGGTTGCTAATGAGCTTCACATCACAGGATTTGGATATTTTTCAAGACTCAATACTGTAAAATGCAGACGAGCATACAGTTCGGAGTCTTAATGGGTGCAGAGTTACTGACCAGATCCTGTGCCTAATATCCAGGTTTGGGCATTCGAATTTGTGTGACTATGTATAGTTATGTTTAGCATATATTATAACTGTCAAACTGGTTTCTCTTTTTTGGTTAAAAGTTTTATACTTTGTTGTTATTTCGCTGTGTGGCTTTTTGGTTTTGTAGAATTTTCGTACAACATTAAGGTGCATGAGGTTTTGGGCCAAGTGACGGGGAGTTTACTCGAATGCCGATTATTACTCCATCATATCCTAGTATCAACTCTATCTACAAGGATTAGGACTGATGAGTTTAAGAGAGCTCATGATATATGTGAGGTATAATTCCTTGACAAATTATAACTTTATTTGTTATATTTTGTATCGTCTTCATTTCTAGAACCATCATATAAGCTGAAAGACATGATCTTCATCCTTTTTGAGTAAGGGTTAAGTTAATACTAGCATTTATAAGTTATTGCAATACCAAAAGATTAAAACTGATGATATATCATTTCATTTTGCAGAAAAGTTTTGGTTAGTGATGAGAGAACTACATCAACGTTTCAAGAATGAGTAGCTTCAAGCATGTCTGGAAGAATGAATCACATGAAAGTTAAGTTTGAAGCTTTGTGAATTCTCCAGAAACATATGTTCTTACTGTAAAATTAAGCTGATGTAGTTTTAGCTTTTGAAAGTAGTGTCATGTGTGTATCTTTATTTTTAAGTTTTAAATTCAGTAAGGAGTATAGTTACTAGTTTTGAGAGTATAGTTACTGTATAAGTTTACAACAACAACAACAACAAAACCCAATACCACATAAGTGGTGTATGGAGAGGAGATGTAGACAATCCCTTCCCTATCCGAGAATAAAGACAAGTTATTTCTCCACCCAAAGTGAAAATACTCTCAAAAGTAGAGAAACTCATCCCTCTCTCTATTCGACGGATAGAAAGATTGCTTCCGAGTGGACCTCCGGCCAATAAGTAGGAAAAAATTAAAAAAAACAAAATTAAATTAAAAATAAAATTGAGACGCCATGAAAATGGTAAAATTAAATTTCTATGGGTTTTAAATCATGCCTGAAATTTACTTTAGGCTTTAAGAGTCGGTCAAGTCTCCAATAAATCGACGCTTGCTGTCAGTAAATTTTTATATTGTTTAGAGAACTTGAGGAAGTCAAAATTAATGATAATTTCGTACATCTTTATGAAGCGTTATATGTAGTGAAATATCCCGTTCTTATTGATTAAAAACGTTCCATATTAATTGATTTCGTTGCGAGGTTTTGACCTCTATATGAGACGTTTTTCAAAGGCTGCATTCATTTTAAAACAAACCATAACCTTTATTTCATCAATAAAGGTTTAAAAAGCTTTATGTAGATTATCAATAATGATAATCTAAAATATCCTGTTTACACACGACCATTACATAATGGTTTACAATACAAATATGTTACAACAAAATAAGTTTCTTGAATGCAGTTTTTACACAATATCATACAAGCATGGACTCCAAATCGCGTCCTTATTTAAGTATACGACAGCGGAAGCTCTTAATAATCACCTGAGAATAAACATGCTTAAAACGTCAACAAAAATGTTGGTGAGTTATAGGTTTAACCTATATATATCAAATCATAATAATAGACCACAAGATTTCATATTTCAATACATATCCCATATATAGAGATAAAAATCATTCATATGGTGAACACCTGGTAACCGACATTAACAAGATGCATATATAAGAATATCCCCATCATTCCGGGACACCCTTCGGATATGATATAAATTTCGAAGTACTAAAGCATCCGGTACTTTGGATGGGGTTTGTTAGGCCCAATAGATCTATCTTTAGGATTCGCGTCAATTAGGGTGTCTGTTCCCTAATTCTTAGATTACCAGACTTAATAAAAAGGGGCATATTCGATTTCGATAATTCAACCATAGAATGTAGTTTCACGTACTTGTGTCTATTTTGTAAATCATTTATAAAACCTGCATGTATTCTCATCCCAAAAATATTAGATTTTAAAAGTGGGACTATAACTCACTTTCACAGATTTTTACTTCGTCGGGAAGTAAGACTTGGCCACTGGTTGATTCACGAACCTATAACAATATATACATATATATCAAAGTATGTTCAAAATATATTTACAACACTTTTAATATATTTTGATGTTTTAAGTTTATTAAGTCAGCTGTCCTCGTTAGTAACCTACAACTAGTTGTCCACAGTTAGATGTACAGAAATAAATCGATAAATATTATCTTGAATCAATCCACGACCCAGTGTATACGTATCTCAGTATTGATCACAACTCAAACTATATATATTTTGGAATCAACCTCAATCCTGTATAGCTAACTCCAACATTCACATATAGAGTGTCTATGGTTGTTCCGAAATATATATAGATGTGTCGACATGATAGGTCGAAACATTGTATACGTGTCTATGGTATCTCAAGATTACATAATATACAATACAAGTTGATTAAGTTATGGTTGGAATAGATTTGTTACCAATTTTCACGTAGCTAAAATGAGAAAAATTATCCAATCTTGTTTTACCCATAACTTCTTCATTTTAAATCCGTTTTGAGTGAATCAAATTGCTATGGTTTCATATTGAACTCTATTTTATGAATCTAAATAGAAAAAGTATAGGTTTATAGTCAGAAAAATAAGTTACAAGTCATTTTTGTAAAGGTAGTCATTTCAGTCGAAAGAACGACGTCTAGATGACCATTTTAGAAAACATACTTCCACTTTGAGTTTAACCATAATTTTTGGATATAGTTTCATGTTCATAATAAAAATCATTTTCTCAGAATAACAACTTTTAAATCAAAGTTTATCATAGTTTTTAATTAACTAACCCAAAACAGCCCGCGGTGTTACTACGACGGCGTAAATCCGGTTTTACGGTGTTTTTCGTGTTTCCAGGTTTTAAACCATTAAGTTAGCATATCATATAGATATAGAACATGTGTTTAGGGGATTTTAAAAGTCAAGTTAGAAGGATTAACTTTTGTTTGCGAACAAGTTTAGAATTAACTAAACTATGTTCTAGTGATTACAAGTTTAAACCTTCGAATAAGATAGCTTTATATGTATGAATCGAATGATGTTATGAACATCATTACTACCTTAAGTTCCTTGGATAAACCTACTGGAAAAGAGAAAAATGGATCTAGCTTCAACGGATTCGTGGATGGCTCAAAGTTCTTGAAGCAGAATCATGACACGAAAACAAGTTCAAGTAAGATCATCACTTGAAATAAGATTGTTATAGTTATAGAAATTGAACCAAAGTTTGAATATGATTATTACCTTGTATTAGAATGATAACCTACTGTAAGAAACAAAGATTTCTTGAGGTTGGATGATCACCTTACAGGATTGGAAGTGAGCTAGCAAACTTGAAAGTATTCTTGATTTTATGTAACTAGAACTTGTAGAATATATGGAGAACACTTAGAACTTGAAGATAGAACTTGAGAGAGATAAATTAGATGAAGAAAATTGAAGAATGAAAGTGTTTGTAGGTGTTTTTGGTCGTTGGTGTATGGATTAGATATAAAGGATATGTAATTTTGTTTTCATGTAAATATGTCATGAATGATTACTCATATTTTTGTAATTTTATGAGATATTTCATGCTAGTTACCAAATGATGGTTCCCACATGTGTTAGGTGACTCACATGGGCTGCTAAGAGCTGATCATTGGAGTGTATATACTAATAGTACATACATCTAAAAGCTGTGTATTGTACGAGTACGAATACGGGTGCATACGAGTAGAATTGTTGATGAAACTGAACGAGGATGTAATTGTAAGCATTTTTGTTAAGTAGAAGTATTTTGATAAGTGTATTGAAGTCTTTAAAAAGTGTATAAATACATATTAAAACACTACATGTATATACATTTTAACTGAGTCGTTAAGTCATCGTTAGTCGTTACATGTAAGTGTTGTTTTGAAACCTTTAGGTTAACGATCTTGTTAAATGTTGTTAACCCAATGTTTATAATATCAAATGAGATTTTAAATTATTATATTATCATGATATTATCATGTATTAATATCTCTTAATATGATATATATACATTAAATGTCTTTACAACGATAATCGTTACATATATGTCTCGTTTAAAAATCATTAAGTTAGTAGTCTTGTTTTTACATATGTAGTTCATTGTTAATATACTTAATGATATGTTTACTTATCATAGTATCATGTTAACTATATATATATATATATATCCATATATATGTCATCATATAGTTTTTACAAGTTTTAACGTTCATGAATCACCGGTCAACTTGGGTGGTCAATTGTCTATATGAAACATATTTCAATTAATCAAGTCTTAACAAGTTTGATTGCTTAACATGTTGGAAACATTTAATCATGTAAATATCAATCTCAATTAATATATATAAACATGGAAAAGTTCGGGTCACTACAGTACCTACCCGTTAAATAAATTTCGTCCCGAAATTTTAAGCTGTTGAAGGTGTTGACGAATCTTCTGGAAATAGATGCGGGTATTTCTTCTTCATCTGATCTTCACGCTCCCAGGTGAACTCGGGTCCTCTACGAGCATTCCATCGAACCTTCACAATTGGTATCTTGTTTTGCTTAAGTCTTTTAACCTCACGATCCATTATTTCGACGGGTTCTTCGATGAATTGAAGTTTTTCGTTGATTTGGATTTCATCTAACAGAATAGTGAGATCTTCTTTAGCAAAACATTTCTTCAAATTCGAGACGTGGAAAGTGTTATGTACAGCCGCGAGTTGTTGAGATAACTCAAGTCGGTAAGCTACTGGTCCGACACGATCAATAATCTTGAATGGTCCAATATACCTTGGATTTAATTTCCCTCGTTTACCAAATCGAACAACGCCTTTCCAAGGTGCAACTTTAAGCATGACCATCTCTCCAATTTCAAATTCTATATCTTTTCTTTTAATGTCAGCGTAGCTCTTTTGTCGACTTTGGGCGGTTTTCAACCGTTGTTGAATTTGGATGATCTTCTCTGTAGTTTCTTGTATAATCTCCGGACCCGTAATCTGTCTATCCCCCACTTCACTCCAACAAATCGGAGACCTGCACTTTCTACCATAAAGTGCTTCAAACGGCGCCATCTCAATGCTTGAATGGTAGCTGTTGTTGTAGGAAAATTCTGCTAACAGTAGATGTCGATCCCAACTGTTTCCGAAATCAATAACACATGCTCGTAGCATGTCTTCAAGCATTTGTATCGTCCTTTCACTCTGCCCATCAGTTTGTGGATGATAGGCAGTACTCATGTCTAGACGAGTTCCTAATGCTTGCTGTAATGTCTGCCAGAATCTTGAAATAAATCTGCCATCCCTATCAGAGATAATAGAGATTGGTATTCCATGTCTGGAGACGACTTCCTTCAAATACAGTCGTGCTAACTTCTCCATCTTGGCATCTTCTCTTATTGGCAGGAAGTGTGCTGATTTGGTGAGACGATCAACTATTACCCAAATAGTATCAAAACCACTTGCAGTCCTTGGCAATTTAGTGATGAAATCCATGGTAATGTTTTCCCATTTCCATTCCGAGATTTCGGGTTGTTGAAGTAGACCTGATGGTTTCTGATGCTCAGCTTTGACCTTAGAACACGTCAAACATTCTCCTACGTATTTAGCAACATCGGCTTTCATACCCGGCCACCAAAAATGTTTCTTGAGATCCTTGTACATCTTCCCCGTTCCAGGATGTATTGAGTATCTGGTTTTATGAGATTCTCTAAGTATCATTTCTCTCATATCTCCAAATTTTGGTACCCAAATCCTTTCAGCCCTATACCGGGTTCCGTCTTCCCGAATATTAAGATGCTTCTCCGATCCTTTGGGTATTTCATCCTTTAAATTTACCTCTTTTAAAACTCCTTGTTGCGCCTCCTTTATTTGAGTAGTAAGGTTATTATGAATCATTATATTCATAGATTATACTCGAATGGGTTCTCTGTCCTTCCTGCTCAAGGCATCGGCTACCACATTTGCCTTCCCCGGGTGGTAAGGAATCTAAAAGTCGTAATCATTCAATAATTCAATCCACCTACGCTGCCTCATATTCAGTTATTTCTGATTAAATATGTGTTGAAGACTTTTGTGGTCGGTATATATAATACTTTTGACCCCATCTAAGTAGTGCCTCCAAGTCTTTAATGCAAAAACAACCGCGCCTAATTCCAAATCATGCGTCGTATAATTTTGTTCGTGAATCTTCAATTGTCTAGACGCATAAGCAATCACCTTCGTTTGTTGCATTAATACACAACCGAGACCTTGCTTTGATGCGTTACAATAAATCACAAAATCACCATTCCCTTCAGGCAATGACAATATAGGTGCCGTAGTTAGCTTTTTCTTCAATAACTGAAACGCTTTCTCTTGTTCATTATTCCATTCAAATTTCTTCCCTTTATGCGTTAATGCAGTCAAGGGTTTTGCTATTCTGGAAAAGTCTTGGATGAACCTTCTGTAGTAACCAGCTAGTCCTAAAAACTGGCGTATGTGTTTCGGAGTTTTCGGGGTTTCCCACTTTTCAACAGTTTCTATCTTTGCCGGATCCACCTTAATACCTTCTTTGTTCACTATGTGACCGAGGAATTGAACTTCTTCCAACCAAAATGCACACTTTGAAAACTTAACGTACAATTCTTCCTTCTTCAATACTTCTAACACCTTTCTCAAATGTTCACCGTGTTCTTGGTCATTCTTTGAGTAAATAAGTATGTCATCAATGAAAACAATGACAAACTTGTCAAGGTATGGTCCACACACTAGGTTCATAAGGTCCATGAACACAGCTGGTACATTAGTTAAACCAAACGGCATGACCATAAACTCGTAATGACCGTAACGTGTTCTGAAAGCAGTCTTTGGAATATCATCTTCTTTCACCCGCATTTGATGATACCCGGAACGTAAGTCAATCTTTGAATAAACAGACGAGCCTTGTAGTTGATCAAATAAGTCGTCGATTCTCGGTAGCGGGTAGAGGTTCTTGATGGTAAGTTTGTTCAACTCTCGGTAGTCGATACACAACCTGAATGTACCATCTTTCTTCTTGACAAACAAAACAGGAGCTCCCCACGGTGATGTGCTTGGTCGAATGAAACCACGCTCTAAAAGTTCTTGTAATTGGCTTTGCAGTTCTTTCATCTCGCTGGGTGCGAGTCTGTAAGGAGCACGAGCTATTGGTGCAGCTCCTGGTACAAGATCTATTTGAAATTCAACGGATCGATGTGGGGGTAATCCCGGTAATTCTTTTGGAAATACATCGAGAAATTCTTTTGCAATGGGAACATCATTGATGCTCTTTTCTTCAGTTTGTACTTTCTCGACGTGTGCTAGAACAACATAGCAACCTTTTCTTATTAGTTTTTGTGCCTTCAAATTACTAATAAGATGTAGCTTCGTGTTGCCCTTTTCTCCGTACACCATTAAGGGTTTTCCTTTTTCTCGTATAATGCGAATTGCATTTTTGTAACAAACGATCTCTGCTTTCACTTCTTTCAACCAGTCCATACCGATTATCACATCAAAACTCCCTAACTCTACTGGTATCAAATCAATCTTAAATGTTTCGCTAACCAGTTTAATTTCTCGATTCCGACATATATTATCTGCTGAAATTAATTTACCATTTGCTAATTCGAGTAAAAATTTACTATCCAAAGGCGTCAATGGACAACTTAATTTAGCACAAAAATCTCTACTCATATAGCTTCTATCCGCACCCGAATCAAATAAAACGTAAGCAGATTTATTGTCAATAAGAAACGTACCCGTAACAAGCTCCGGGTCTTCCTGTGCCTCTGCCGCATTAATATTGAAAACTCTTCCGCGGCCTTGTCCATTCGTGTTCTCCTGGTTCGGGCAATTTCTAATAATGTGGCCCGGTTTTCCACATTTATAACAAACTACATTGACATAACTTGCTCCGACACTACTTGCTCCGCCATTACTCGTTCCGACACCATTTGTTCCTTTCGTTCTATTAACCCCTGGTCCGTAGACCTCATACTTCGCCGCACTATGACCATTTCTTTTACACTTGTTGCAAAATTTGGTGCATAACCCCGAGTGATACTTTTCACACCTTTGGCATAGCTGCTTCTGATTGTTGTTGTTATTGCGGTTATTGTTGTTGTTGTTGTTGTTGTTGTTGTTGTTGTTGTTGTTGTTGTTGTTGTTGTTGTTGTTGTTGTTGTTGTTGTTGTTGTTGTTGTTGGGCCGTTTGTTGTAGTTGCGATTGATGTTGCGATTGTTGGGATAATTGTTGCGATTATTGTTGTAATTGCTGTTGTTGTTGTATTGGTGATTCTTATCACCGTTTTCCTCCCACTTTCTTTTGACTTGCTTCACATTGGCCTCTTCAGCAGTCTGTTCTTTAATTCCTTCTTCAATCTGGTTCACTAGTTTGTGAGCCATTCTACATGTCTGGTGTATGGAGGCGGGCTCGTGTGAACTTATATCTTCTTGGATTCTTTCCGGTAATCCTTTCACAAACGCGTCGATCTTCTTTTCCTCATCTTCAAATGCTCCCAGACACAATAGGCACAATTCTGTGAATCGTCTTTCGTACGTGGTAATATCAAATCCTTGGGTTCGTAACCCTCTAAGTTCTGTCTTGAGCTTATTGACCTCGGTTCTGGGACGGTACTTCTCGTTCATCAAGTGCTTGAATGCTGACCACGGTAGTGCGTACGCATCGTCTTGTCCCACTTGCTCTAGATAGGTATTCCACCATGTTAACGCAGAACCTGTGAAGGTATGCGTAGCGTACTTCACTTTGTCCTCTTCAGTACACTTACTTATGGCAAACACCGATTCGACCTTCTCGGTCCACCGTTTCAATCCGATCGGTCCTTCGGTTCCATCAAATTCCAAAGGTTTGCAGGCAGTGAATTCTTTGTAGGTGCATCCTACACGATTTCCTGTACTGCTAGATCCAAGGTTATTGTTGGTATGTAGCGCAGCCTGTACTGCGGCTATGTTTGAAGCTAGAAAAGTACGGAATTCCTCTTCATTCATATTCACGATGTGTCGAGTAGTCGGTGCCATTTCCTTCAAAATAGTCAAATGGAACAAGTTAATCATACAGAATGTTAAGAGTAGTTAATAGTATTTCGTAGCATAATATGAACTCATTTATAAAAGCTTTTTCTTCATATTAGCGTTTTATAAGTTTAAATTCGGGTAGTACCTACCCGTTAAGTTCATACTTAGTAGCTAATATACAATTCAACTACTACAATTCTATATGAAAAACTGATTATAATAATATTTCGCGTTCAAACTTTTACACAATATTTTACAAACTTACAATACCGCTTATTTTACATATAGCATGAAATATAGCACACAATAAATTTGATACAAGATGGTTGTGAAGATAATTCTAGCTAGTACACAAGTCGTTCAGCAAAGGCAATAAAGACACGTAATTCATACGTCCAGAAACAAGTCATGCATTCAGGTTTTACTAGGATTACTTCCCATCCTTGGTCTTGTGGAACATAACCGTTATGGCCGTTGATAAGACAGCGTGTTGTAACGTCGTCAAAGGGACGAGGGTTACGTAATGTCCAACAGTCCCGTAACAATCTAAAAACCTCATTTCTTACCCCAATTACCGACTCCGTCACTTGTGGGAACGTTTTGTTTAATAGTTGTAGCCCGATGTTCTTGTTCTCACTTTGGTGAGAAGCGAACATTACTAATCCGTAAGCATAACATGCTTCTTTATGTTGCATGTTAGCCGCTTTTTCTAAATCACGAAGTCCAATATTCGGATATATTGAGTCAAAATAATTTCTTAACCCATTGCGTAAAATAGCATTTGAGTTCCCCGCAATATATGCGTCAAAGTAAACACATCGTAACTTATGGATTTCCCAATGTGATATCCCCCATCTTTCGAACGAAAGCCTTTTATAAACCAAGGCATTCTTGGAACGTTCTTCGAATGTCTTACAAACTGATCTCGCCTTAAATAGTTGTGCCGAAGAATTCTGACCGACTCTAGACAAGATTTCATCAATCATGTCTCCGGGTAAGTCTCTTAAAATATTGGGTTGTCTATCCATTTTGTGTTTTTATACTGTAAAATAGACAAGAGTTAGATTCATAAAAAAAAATACTTATTAATACAAGCAATTTTTACATATATCATAAAGCATAAGCACACTATATTACATATATTACACCACACTAATACAACTATCTTATTCCGACTCGCTTGTTTCTTCTTCTTCGGTTTTGGTTCGTTTTGCCAAGTTTCTAGGGATATATGATGTTCCCCTAATACGAGCCATCGTTTTCCACATTGGTTTAGAAAAACCTGGTGGTTTAGAGGTTCCCGGGTCATTGTTACAACTTAAGGACTTCGGGAGTTGACGATACATATAAAGTTCATCGGGGTTGGAATTAGATTTCTCTATTTTTATGCCCTTTCCCTTATTATTTTCTTTTGCCTTTTTAAATTCAGTTGGGGTAATTTCTATAACATCATCGGAATTCTCGTCGGAATCCGATTCATCGGAGAATTGGTAATCCTCCCAATATTTTACTTCCTTGGCGGAAACACCATTGACCATAATTAACCTTGGTCGGTTGGTTGAGGATTTTCTTTTACTTAACCGTTTTATTATTTCCCCCACCGGTTCTATTTCTTCATCCGGTTCTGATTCTTCTTCCGGTTTCGATTCTTTTTCCGGTTCCGACTCTTCTTCCGGTTCCTCTTCGGGAACTTGTGAATCAGTCCACGAATCATTCCAATTTACATTTGACTCTTCATTATTATTAGGTGAGTCAATGTGACTTGTTCTAGAGGTAGACATCTATCACATAATATCAAACGCGTTAAGAGATTAATATATCACATAATATTCACATGTTAAAAATATATAGTTTCCAACAAAATTTGTTAAGCAATCATTTTTCAAGTAAACACGGTCGAAGTCCAGACTCACTAATGCATCCTAACAAACTCGATAAGACACACTAATACAAAATTCTGGTTCTCTAAGACCAACGCTCGGATACCAACTGAAATGTCCCGTTCTTATTGATTAAAAACGTTCCATATTAATTGATTTCGTTGCGAGGTTTTGACCTCTATATGAGACGTTTTTCAAAGACTGCATTCATTTTAAAACAAACCATAACCTTTATTTCATCAATAAAGGTTTAAAAAGCTTTACGTAGATTATCAAATAATGATAATCTAAAATATCCTGTTTACACACGACCATTACACAATGGTTTACAATACAAATATGTTACAACAAAATAAGTTTCTTGAATGCAGTTTTTACACAATATCATACAAGCATGGACTCCAAATCTCGTCCTTATTTAAGTATGCGACAGCGGAAGCTCTTAATAATCACCTGAGAATAAACATGCTTAAAACGTCAACAAAAATGTTGGTGAGTTATAGGTTTAACCTATATATATCAAATCATAATAATAGACCACAAGATTTCATATTTCAATACACATCCCATACATAGAGATAAAAATCATTCATATGGTGAACACCTGGTAACCGACATTAACAAGATGCATATATAAGAATATCCCCATCATTCCGGGACACCCTTCGGATATGATATAAATTTCAAAGTACTAAAGCATCCGGTACTTTGGAAGGGGTTTGTTAGGCCCAATAGATCTATCTTTAGGATTCGCGTCAATTAGGGTGTCTGTTTCCTAATTCTTAGATTACCAGACTTAATAAAAAGGGGCATATTCGATTTCGATAATTCAACCATAGAATGTAGTTTCACGTACTTGTGTCTATTTTGTAAATCATTTATAAAACCTGCATGTATTCTCATCCCAAAAATATTAGATTTTAAAAGTGGGACTATAACTCACTTTCACAGATTTTTACTTCGTCGGGAAGTAAGACTTGGCCACTGGTTGATTCACGAACCTACAACAATATATACATATATATCAAAGTATGTTCAAAATATATTTACAACACTTTTAATATATTTTGATGTTTTAAGTTTATTAAGTCAGCTGTCCTCGTTAGTAACCTACAACTAGTTGTCCACAGTTAGATGTACAGAAATAAATCGATAAATATTATCTTGAATCAATCCATGACCCAGTGTATACGTATCTCAGTATTGATCACAACTCAAACTATATATATTTTGGAATCAACCTCAACCCTGTATAGCTAACTCCAACATTCACATATAGAGTGTCTATGGTTGTTCCGAAATATATATAGATGTGTCAACATGATAGGTCGAAACATTGTATTCGTGTCTATGGTATCTCAAGATTACATAATATACAATACAAGTTGATTAAGTTATGGTTGGAATAGATTTGTTACCAATTTTCACGTAGCTAAAATGAGAAAAATTATCCAATCTTGTTTTACCCATAACTTCTTCATTTTAAATCCGTTTTGAGTGAATCAAATTGCTATGGTTTCATATTGAACTCTATTTTATGAATCTAAACAGAAAAAGTATAGGTTTATAGTCGGAAAAATAAGTTACAAGTCATTTTTGTAAAGGTAGTCATTTCAGTCGAAAGAACGACGTCTAGATGACCATTTTAGAAAACATACTTCCACTTTGAGTTTAACCATAATTTTTGGATATAGTTTCATGTTCATAATAAAAATCATTTTCTCAGAATAACAACTTTTAAATCAAAGTTTATCATAGTTTTTAATTAACTAACCCAAAACAGCCCGCGGTGTTACTACGACGGCGTAAATCCGGTTTTACGGTGTTTTTCGTGTTTCCAGGTTTTAAACCATTAAGTTAGCATATCATATAGATATAGAACATGTGTTTAGGGGATTTTAAAAGTCAAGTTAGAAGGATTAACTTTTGTTTGCGAACAAGTTTAGAATTAACTAAACTATGTTCTAGTGATTACAAGTTTAAACCTTCGAATAAGATAGCTTTATATGTATGAATCGAATGATGTTATGAACATCATTACTACCTTAAGTTCCTTGGATAAACCTACTGGAAAAGAGAAAAATGGATCTAGCTTCAACGGATCCTTGGATGGCTCAAAGTTCTTGAAGCAGAATCATGACACGAAAACAAGTTCAAGTAAGATCATCACTTGAAATAAGATTGTTATAGTTATAGAAATTGAACCAAAGTTTGAATATGATTATTACCTTGTATTAGAATGATAACCTACTGTAAGAAATAAAGATTTCTTGAGGTTGGATGATCACCTTACAAGATTGGAAGTGAGCTAGCAAACTTGAAAGTATTCTTGATTTTATGTAACTAGAACTTGTAGAATATATGAAGAACACTTAGAACTTGAAGATAGAACTTGGGAGAGATCAATTAGATGAAGAAAATTGAAGAATGAAAGTGTTTGTAGGTGTTTTTGGTCGTTGGTGTATGGATTAGATATAAAGGATATGTAATTTTGTTTTCATGTAAATAAGTCATGAATGATTACTCATATTTTTGTAATTTTATGAGATATTTCATGCTAGTTGCCAAATGATGGTTCCCACATGTGTTAGGTGACTCACATGGGCTGCTAAGATCTGATCATTGGAGTGTATATACCAATAGTACATACATCTAAAAGCTGTGTATTGTACGAGTACGAATACGGGTGTATACGAGTAGAATTGTTGATGAAACTGAACGAGGATGTAATTGTAAGCATTTTTGTTAAGTAGAAGTATTTTGATAAGTGTATTGAAGTCTTTCAAAAGTGTATAAATACATAGTAAAACACTACATGTATATACATTTTAACTGAGTCGTTAAGTCATCGTTAGTCGTTACATGTAAGTGTTGTTTTGAAACCTTTTGGTTAACGATCTTGTTAAATGTTATTAACCCAATATTTATAATATCAAATGAGATTTTAAATTATTATATTATCATGATATTATCATGTATGAATAACTCTTAATATGATATATATACATTAAATGTCTTTACAACGATAATCGTTACATATATGTCTCGTTTAAAAATCATTAAGTTAGTAGTCTTGTTTTTACATATGTAGTTCATTGTTAATATACTTAATGATATGTTTACTTATCATAGTATCATGTTAACTATATATATATCCATATATATGTCATCATATAGTTTTTACAAGTTTTAACGTTCGTGAATCACCGGTCAACTTGGGTGGTCAATTGTCTATATGAAACATATTTCAATTAATCAAGTCTTAACAAGTTTGATTGCTTAACATGTTGGAAACATTTAATCTTGTAAATATCAATCTCAATTAATATATATAAACATGGAAAAGTTCGCGTCACTACATGTAGCTGGACAGAGAGCTCAAGAAGCTGTTGCCATGAGGTCCAAAGTTCGAAAGGAATTGATGTTGAAGGACCGAGAAAGAAAAGAGCAAGCATTACGAGCATTGGCTCAAAAAGCAAGATCTGAAAGAAATGGTACTGGGAATGTAATGGATGTGAATAAGCCTGTTGAACATGAATATAGACGCGAAAAAAAGAGAGTAAGATCACTATAAAATGGAGACCGTGACTTTAGTGAACAAGTTGCAGAAATTAACTTGTTTTGATTACAATTAAAATTTGTTGAACTACAATGGCTTAATGTTGTGCTTTCACTCCTACATAACTTTGCTAACTAGAATGCGACTATTGTATTGTGTTTAATAGTTAGAATCGGTTGTGGCTACTAGTTTTGATATTGTATTGTATTGTTTTTAATAGTAAAGTAATATTATGTGTTTAATTGAATTTTTAGTTAGAATTTGTGGTTACCAGTTTTGATGACATTTACAGTTCAAACTGCTCAAACCGAATCATAAAAATTTAATGATGATTCCAATAGCTATTAATGTTTGAGAACAAGTTACCCCGTTCTCGCTCATCCATCATATTCATCTTATATACCCTGACCTTCTTTTCTTATTTGTCTTTGCATATGGCTTTTCATATTGCTTATCACTAACAAATATTCTTGCTGTAATTGAAGATGCTAACATTGAATATAAATGAGTAAAAGGTTTTAGTATTAATTTCTTTTAGATTGTAGAAAATCGTGTAGTGGTACTCTCTTCCACGCTACACGCTACAAGGTACACTCGCGATAAACAAGAATTGCAACAATGTCTCACTTTAGATTGTAGATCATCATGTGCTATCTTTTAAAAAAATTCATAAAAAACCAAAGCTCTAGCGAAGAAGGATGTCGTCACAACCCCACATTGTAGCCCGTCAAAGGGTCCCAAAATAAAAAAGTGAAGGCTAGAGCATTTTCTGATGAAATTGGGGCTGGATCAGCACGGATCGTACGGATGAAGATATTGAGAGTCATGATCACGAAAAACAACCCAAATGGGTTTCCAAAAAGCCAATTAAAGTAAGTGGTAAGATTTTAAACCCTAAGAAAAATCTTAAAGAGAAAGAGGTTTGCGGGAATTTTCTTGAGCGCATGTTCGATAGTAGCGAGCGCCCGAAAAAAACCAAACCATGAAGATTGCTACTTTGAATACTAGGGGACTCGGGAATAAAGAGAAAAGGAGAAGATCCTTCCAAAGGCCATATACGTAAGAAACATAAGTCTAAAGAGTTAGATGAAGAAATATCGCTGGAATTGAAAAATCGATTAGGTGTAAGAATGGATGTTCAAAGAAAAGTTGATACTGCTACTGGTTTTATGCGCAAGCCTATCAAATGCATAGGTTTGTCTTTAAACCCTAAGAAGAATAATAATAAGAATTGTAAAGAGGCGAATGAATGCGAAATTTTTTAGGAGTGGTTGATAGTTAGAAAGTCTTCGACGGAAGTTGGAAATAAGAATTGTAAAGAGGCGAATGAATGCGAAATTTTTTAGGAGTGGTTGATAGTTAGAAAGTCTTCGACGGAAGTTGGAAATAGAGTATTGGTAATGGCAAGTCAATCTCCTTTTGACATAAAATTTTGATGGAGGTTTTAAAGTTAAGGGATCATTACAATTCAAATTGTAATGATCTAAAAAGATGCAGATATTAACAAGGTCAGACCTCATAATCAGCTGGTTTTAAGCTGTTTTCTCTAGCTTTTTTGGCTAAATTCTTTACATCCTCTGAGATTATTGACAAGCCTTTCTTATCAGAATTCTGAAAAAATTCAATTTGTAAGAACAATAAAAATCATAGCTGGCCATAGATATACAGGTGTACTAGAAGTGATAACTTCATCCTTTTACATGTAGATGAGTTGATTTGGGCTATGCAACGGATCAAACAGGGAAAAACTAAAAACAAATCAAAAAAGTTGAACAAACAGGTCAAAAGTTACTTGCAGTGAAACCTATAATATCATCCATTCAACAACTGTATCACTGAGTTACATTGAACGGAAAAAAAATAAAGTAATGATAGAAAGAAAAAAAATATACAGGACAAAATAAGTTACTTGTTAAAGAATATTTTAGATACTTGACTAATAACAAACTCTTAATTGTGTCAACTCATATTGTGATGACCCGAAAATTTCTGACCAAATTTAAACTGAATCTTTAACTTTTTCGACACGATAAGCAAAGTCTATGAAGTTGAATCTCAAAATTTTGAACTATTCAATTACCCTTCGATTGTTCTCAATGATTCGCGAATAATTATATGTAAATAGATACATATACTATAACTTGAAAACGTAACAAAGTGTTAAGTAAACGATATTGTGCATTAAACTTATTGGTTTGATTATCTGATTGATATATTTAACTACGGAGTTAAAAGATTATGCTAAACGATTGAATTAAAAGATATTTACTGAATCCTTTAAGGATTGTGATATTATTACGGGTCTCTGTTGTGAGGTCCACGTTGATTTGTGAAATCATTCCTTTTTTACGGTATTCGGAATAAATGGTAAAGTGTTTGTTTAAATAACGTAATTTGGACACATACAATAATAAGGAATATTAACTGTTAGAATTAAATCTATGAATAACTTGCGATGTGTATTTTAAAACGTGTTTATCCATATTGAAAATATATATTTAATAATACGGTAATATATAATATTAACTTGGTCATAAAACGATTTGATATTAAATATATATTCACAAATAGCGAGACAATGATTTATAAAAGTAAATGACCAAACCACTCGAAAGTTTAAGATGCACTTTGAGTGATATAATTTATTGATAATTTAAGACTATATTTTGACAAAGGTACGAGTCACAAAACGTAAAGTGCTAGTTTTCTAAGCGTACGAAAATGCGTTCGAGAAACCGGAACCAGGACATAAGTCGAGTGACGACGTACGACTTATCGGAACAAAAATTACAAGTCCACTATGCACGTGAATTTAATATAATATATAATTAATTATATAAATTAATTATATTATATTTATAATTAAAAAATATCGACAAGCTAGTGTACAAAATAGATGTGAGCTGTCCAGGCAGGCCATGCAATCGCATGGCATTTGCACTAGAATCCCATGCGATCGCATGGGCATCAGATTCAGAAAACATTATAAAAGCTCGCGAGTTCAGTTGTTTGTCACACACACATATTTATTTATATTACTTCCTCCGTATTTAAATTATTATTATTATTATTATTATTATTATTATTATTATTATTATTATTATTATTAAGATTAATATTATTATTAATCTTATTAATTATTAGTATTATTAATTATTAATTAGTAA
Organism: Rutidosis leptorrhynchoides; assembly: GCF_046630445.1. Taxonomy (NCBI): domain Eukaryota; kingdom Viridiplantae; phylum Streptophyta; class Magnoliopsida; order Asterales; family Asteraceae; genus Rutidosis; species Rutidosis leptorrhynchoides. The sequence goes on along the minus strand of NC_092342.1, from coordinate 322,078,210 downwards.
TATACATAAAATACTACGACAAGGTTATGAGCGTGTCACTTTTAAAAATGGGTTTTTGAGCGGGATAAAGTTAAGAAAATTATGGGTTATAGCTATGGAGGTTATGGGTAATGTTCATGGGTATCATTTACAAGTCAAACCTACTGTTATCATCTATTTTGCATCTACGTACTTTTCTGCAATATTGAATCACAATATTGATACGTAAGCATTTATATTTTATCTTTTATATACTAATAGTGTATCCATGTCTAGTGCTCGAGTATATATATTTATGCATGCTCGTATGCAAAATTTCGTCGTTAAACAGTTATGATGAATCACGAAGTAAATACATATATTACTGATAAAAGGTATATGATATACATGTTTTTGGAAAGCTGGCGAAAAATCAATAACTTTTCATTTAGATATCGAAAAATTTCGGTGAACGAATTAAAAGTTATGATCAACTGAATTATGATTAACGTTAATTAAAATTGCTTTTGAATCTGCAATTGATATTTAAACAACTTGTTAATAAGATTGATAAAGTGAATTTTTGAATATTACCGGCCGAGTAAATGAATCCTTATATAGGACATGTCTCGTTTTGTTAAACAACTGTCAAAATTGACTTTTTGAAACAACTTTGGATAACTTTTGTATGTCGATCTCGAGCATTAGGATTGTGATACACTATGACCAGACCTAGCTTGATAGACATTTATTGACCAACATATGTTCTCTAGGTTGAGATCTACGGTTATTTGGTAATCCGAGTTTCAGTCACATTTTGATGAACGACTTTATATGCTGCTAAGGTGAGTTTCATTGATCCCTTTTTAATTGCTTTTGCAATCTATATTTTGGGCTGAGAATACATGCAATTTATTTTAAACACAATGGATACAAGTACATACTTAATTCTACACTGAGTTTAAACCGAAAATCCCTTAGCTTTGGTAACTAGTAGCTGCCAGTACATAGGATATGGACTGGTGGGCGCGAATAACAGTATATGAATCCATAGGGCTTGACATCCCCGTACGAGCTAGAGCGCTAGCCTTTTAACGGACGTGTGTTATTTGAGTTTAGGACACGTTGGTTTGCGTGTATTAAAACGAATGGGGTATTTATCATTATAACGTTAAAGCTTAGTTACCAGGGTGCTCTGTTATGTAGAATCTATTGATAAACATTTCTGGATGAAACAGCTGAAATCTTGTGATCCACTTTTATATACGGATTATACGAAACACTGAAACTATGAACTCACCAACCTTTGTGTTGACACTTGTTAGCATGTTTATTCTCAGGTTTCCTAGAAGTCTTCTGCTGTTTGCTTATATGATAGACAAGCTATGTGCATGGAGTCTTACATGGCATATTTTTCAAGAAAACGCTGCATTCACCAAATCATCACCATGTATCTTATTTTGACTGCATTGTCAACGGAAGTACTGTTGTAAACTATTATTTACGGTGATTGTCTATATGTAGAAATCATCAGATGTCGAAAACCTTTGATTTAAATATTCATATATGGTTTGCTTTTTCAAAAGAATGCAATGTTTATAAAACGTATCTGTGACGACCCGAAAATTTCCGACTAAATTTAAACTTAATCTTTATATAATTCTGACTTGATAAGCAATGAATTTTTAATAAATCTTGAACCTCCGGAAAGAGTTTTACACAAGCTTTTGTTCACCCTTTTATTTCGACGATTCACGAACGTTATAACTTGATTTAATTGTTTAATTGTTTAATTATTGTGTATATATATGGATTTATATATATTTAACTTGAAAATATGATAATTAAATATCTCATTAAGTATATTAACAAAGTAATGTATATATATTTTCATACTACTAATTTAAAGAGTTTTTGAACAATATATATATTACTATTTAAACGACGTAATTAACTTATGTTAAAATGTATTTACATATAATGTATTACGAGTGTAAATACATCCTTACAAGTATTGAATACACTTTATAATATACCAATACATATAAAGGATAGCTATACTCGTATTTCTGTTAAATTTTCTCAAGAATTCTACTCGCATTCATACGGTATTTTTACCCGTATTATACACAGCTTCTAGAAGTATTTACTATTGGTATATACCAATAGAAATCTGCAATTATTTGTGTAATATGTCATCCATGACCTAATCAATTTAATATGTCATCTATGACTTAATACATTTTAATTTATCTTAGATATTTTCACTAAAAGCCAAATTTTCAAGCCTATAAATAAGCACCATTTCTAACTCATTTTTACACATTCATTTTCCAAATTTTACTTCCAATTTTCACACACACTTGCAAGAACTATCTCAAGTTTTGTTCTACTACTTCTTTCCAGCAACTTTACATTCTAAACTTGAGGTAAAAACTCTACTTCAACTCTTGTTCAATTCATATGTTTATAGCTATCTATATAAGAGTTTATAAACTAGAACATAGTTTAGTTGATTCTAAACTTGTTTGAAAAACTAATCTAATCTTTCTAACTTAACTCTAATAACACTTATTTATATGTATTATGAGGTTATATTAAGTTAATATAAGAACTTATAACTTGTACATATGAAGAACACCTTGAAACTTAACATATATCCTTTAATCTCCATTCAGTAAAAAGCGGGCTGTTTTTGGTTGGGAATTAAAAACCTATCTTAGACTTTGAGTTCGAGGCTAAGACTTTGGAAATATGTTAATATATGTAAATAAGACTTCCAGTATTTTTTTCATGATTTTAGACAAAGTGGAAGTATTTTATCAAAAATCATATATTGTGTGGATGCCGGGATTTTTCCAAATCTGTCCACCGACACAAAAAGAGGGTAAAGCTCTAAAAATTACCACTTGGGATGAACTTTTCGAATTGGTTTTGTAAAATTGACTTCTTAAGGAATCCATAGCAATTTGATTCACTTTAAACGTAGTTGTAATGAATATTTGGCGAGTAAAACAAAACCTGCTAAAATTAACGTGGTATGGACGAAATTTATATTATAAAAACTATATTAACTATATCCTTGTTAACTTTTCCTATATCCTATATATATTTGGACATGTTATCATTAGTATAACAAAATATTATAATCTTGATTAATTTCGAGATTGTATATATATAATAATCTTGGTACGTTCCATGACAATACGTGCACAATACGTTTTGATAAATCCTAAGACAATACATACACAATACGTCTTAGTTAATTCTAAGACAATACGTATATAATACGTCTCTGGATTGATGCAAGACAATACGTACACAATATGCCGTGGGGTAATTCTAAGATTATATATATATATATATATATATATATATAACTATTATTGAACTGTTGGACTTTTCGGACTATTTTGGACTACTAAACTTGACAACTTAAATAATCACATGTGATTGAAAATATAAACTTAAATAATCACATGTGATTGAAAATATAAATAATCACATGTGATTGAAAATATAAACTTAAATAATCACATGTGATTGAAAATATAAATAATCACATGTGATTGAAAATATAAACTTAAACAATCACATGTGATTGAATATATGATATGAACTTGCTATATTAATTTTGTTCACATGTATTATTATCTAAATCGTTATTATTATTATAGGTTCGTGAATCTAAGGACGACGACCATATTTTTAATAAGTTAAAAACTTATTATTAATATACTTTTACTACCGTGAGTATATAGTCCCATTTTTAAACTCTACAAATATTTTGGGATGAGAATACATGCATTTTATGTTTTACGCCATGGACACAAGTACTTAAAATATATTCTACGTTGAGTTTTACCACCTTGCATATCTTCCCTAATAGCTTGGTAACTAATATTTACATGTTGTAAGAACATGTAAGCGCGAATCCTATTGATAGATCTATCGGGTTTGACAACCCCAATCGGGCTAGTCGCTCTAGTATCGTAAACGGTTGCATAGTACTTCGTTTTTACTACACTTGGTACAGTGTAGGGAGATTTCATAATAAAGGGAATATGCCACATTAATGGTTAAGTATGGTTACCGAAGCGCTCAACAACTTATAGAATACTTTTATACACTTGCGAGTGTACATATATTTATAACTATGAAAATCTTGTGGTCTATATTTATATTGATGCTAAACCTATATATCTCACCAACCTTTGTGTTGACTGTTTAAGCATGTTTATTCTCAGGTCCTTAAGAAAGTCTTCCGCTATTGCATTATCTGAGCAAGCTGTGCATGGAGTCTCATGCTTTTGTTTAAATGAAGTGTTGCATTCAATAAAACCTTTGTCATGTATTATATTCGATTGTTATGTCACGTGTGTAGTATTTGGAAACCGATGTATCATGGGGATTATTTCTTAAATAATCGCTCACTTGTTTAAAACATGCATTATGTATAATAATGGTGTGCTTTTTATGAAATGAATGCAATATTTTTCTAAAACGTATCATATAGAGGTCAAATACCTCGCTATGGGACCAATGAATAACGTACTGCGTTTATAGTAATATGGACGGGTCGTTTCAGTTGGTATCAGAGCGGTGGTCTTAGCGAACCAGGTCTGCATTAGTGTGTCTAACTGATAAGTCGTTAGGATGCATTAGTGAGTCTGGACTTCGACCGTGTCTGCATGTCAAAAGTTTTGCTTATCATTTGTGTCGAAAATTACCTACTTATCATCCTTAGAAAATTACCTGCTTATCATTCTTAGTCTAGACACGTCTTGCTGCATTGATTGCATGAATAGTGTATAGACAAAATTCATATCTTAGCGTATCTACTAAATCATATCTTATCGTATCTATTACTGTAAACTTTGCCTGACATATTCCGTAAATTCCTCCGTAATCTATGAAATCTTTTGACCTATATATATAGATATTCTATGTAGTTAGAATACCACCCGATAGCCGGAAAATCATTTCGTATCGAAAAATCCTTTATCAAATCGTACGAAATGGAATTCGTCATCAGTTCAAGTTCCTCGGATTCCGAAATGGAATCCCACTCAAGCTCCGAAAGCAGTGTGACTGGAATGGATCAACCAATCAGCCATCATCTATTCTGGATGAATTGGGGATGGGTTCGTAGCCTCCTTAATCATTGGAGACAAGAAGAAGGCGATCCTTTCCATCCACCACATTGCCCTCTTGGCGAAGAACCTGAAGCACTTACCGGCGAACCTGTCCAAAACACCATTTTTTCTCTCATTTCCAGAGTATCTCATCATAATTATATACTACACCAAATTCTAGATCTTATTTATCCGCTCGTCCGAACCGACAATCACCCCGGTGTAATAGAAGAAGTCAACGAGCTTCGCGCTCGGGTAGTGTAGTGACCCGAACTTTTCCATGTTTATATATATATTAAATGAAATTTTTATTTACATGATTAAGTGTTTCCAACATATTAAGCAATCAAACTTGTTAAGACTTGATTAATTGAAATAGGTTTCATATAGACAATTGACCACCCAAGTTGACCGGTGATTCACGAACGTTAAAACTTGTAAAAACTATATGATGACATATATATGGTTATATATATAGTTAACCTGATATTATGATAAGTAAACATATCATTAAGTATATTAATAATGAACTACATATGTAAAAACAAGACTACTAACTTAATGATTTTGAAACGAGACATATATGTAACGATTATCGTTGTAACGACATTTAATGTATATATATCATATTAAGAGATATTCGTACATCATAATATCATGATAATATAATAATAATAATGTATATATATCATATTAAGAGATATTCGTACATCATAATATCATGATATAATAATTTAAAATCTCATTTGATATTATAAACATTGGGTTAACAACATTTAACAAGATCGTTAACCTAAAGGTTTCAAAACAACACTTACATGTAACGACTAACGATGACTTAACGACTCAGTTAAAATGTATATACATGTAGTGTTTTAATATGTATTCATACACTTTTGAAAGACTTCAAGACACTTATCAAAATACTTCTACTTAACAAAAATGCTTACAATTACATTCTCGTTCAGTTTCATCAACAATTCTACTCGTATGCACCCGTATTCGTACTCGTACAATACACAGCTTTTAGATGTATGTACTATTGGTATATACACTCCAATGATCAGCTCTTGGTAGACCATGTGAGTCACCTAACACATGTGGGAACCATCATTTGGCAACTAGCATGAAATATCTCATAAAATTACAAAAATATGAGTAATCATTCATGACTTATTTACATGAAAACAAAATTACACATCCTTTATATCTAATCCATACACCAACGACCAAAAACACCTATAAACACTTTCATTCTTCAATTTTCTTCATCTAATTGATCTCTCTCAAGTTCTATCTTCAAGTTCTAAGTGTTCTTCATAAATTCTACAAGTTCTAGTTTCATAAAATCAAGAATACTTCCAAGTTTGCTAGCTTACTTCCAATCTTGTAGAGTGATAATCCAACCTCAAGAAATCTTTCTTATTTACAGTAAGATATCTTTCTAATACAAGGTAATACTCATATTCAACCTTTGATTCAATTTCTATAACTATAACAATCTTATTTCGAGTGAAAATCTTACTTGAACTGTTTTCGTGTCATGATTCTGCTTCAAGAACTTTCAAGCCATCCAAGGATCCTTTGAAGCTAGATCCATTTTTCTCATTTCCAGTAGCTTTATCCAGAAAACTTGAGGTAGTAATGATGTTCATAACATCATTCGATTCATACATATAAAGCTATCTTATTCGAAGGTTTAAACTTGTAATCACTAGAACATAGTTTAGTTAATTCTAAACTTGTTCGCAAACAAAAGTTAATCCTTCTAACTTGACTTTTAAAATCAACTAAACACATGTTCTATATCTATATGATATGCTAACTTAATGATTTAAAACCTGAAAACACGAAAAACACCGTAAAACCGGATTTACGCTGTCGTAGTAACACCGCGGGCTGTTTTTGGTTAGTTAATTAAAAACTATGATAAACTTTGATTTAAAAGTTGTTCTTCTGAGAAAATGATTTTTCTTATGAACATGAAACTATATCCAAAAATCATGGTTAAACTCAAAGTGGAAGTATGTTTTTTCAAAATGGTCATCAAGACGTCGTTCTTTCGACTGAAATGACTACCTCTTACAAAAATGACTTGTAACTTATATTTTCGACTATAAACCTATATTTCTGTTTAGATTCATAAAATAGAGTTCAATATGAAACCATATCAATTTGATTCACTCAAAACGGATTTAAAACGAAGAAGTTATGGGTAAAACAAGATTGGATAATTTTTCTTGTTGTAGCTACGTGAAAATTGGTAACAAATCTGTATTAATCATATCCTAGCTAACTTATATTGTATTATACATGTATTCTAATATATTATGTAATCTTGGGATACCATATACACGTATGCAAATGTTTTGACATATCATATCGACCCATGTGTATATATTATTTGGAACAACCATAGACACTCTATATGCAGTAATGTGGGAGTTAGCTATACAGGGTTGAGGTTGATTCCAAAAATATATATACTTTGAGTTGTGATCTAGCCTGAGACATGTATACACTGGGTCGTGGATTGATTCAAGATAATATATATCAATTTTTTCTGTACATCTAACTTTGGACAACTAGTTGTAGGTTACTAACGAGGACAGCTGACTTAATGAACTTAAAACATCAAAATATATTAAAAGTGTTGTAAATATATTTTGAACATACTTTGATATATATGTACATATTTGTTATAGGTTCGTGAATCGACTAGTGGCCAAGTCTTACTTCCCGACGAAGTAAAAATATGTGAAAGTGAGTTATAGTCTCACTTTTAAAATCTAATATTTTTGGGATGAGAATACATGCAGGTTTTATAAATGATTTACAAAATAGACACAAGTACGTGAAACTACATTCTATGGTTGAATTATCGAAATCGAATATGCCCCTTTTTATTAAGTCTGGTAATCTAAGAATTAGGGAACAGACACCCTAATTGACGCGAATTCTAAAGATAGATCTATCGGGCCCAACAAGCCCCATCCAAAGTACCGGATGCTTTAGTACTTCGAAATTTATATCATGTCCGAAGGAGGATCCCGGAATGATGGGGATATTCTTATATATGCATCTTGTTAATGTCGGTTACCAGGTGTTCACCATATGAATGATTTTTATCTCTATGTATGGGATGTATATTGAAATATGAAATCTTGTGGTCTATTGTTACGATTTGATATATATAGGTTAAACCTATAAATCACCAACATTTTTTTGTTGACGTTTTAAGCATGTTTATTCTCAGGTGATTATTAAGAGCTTCCGCTGTCGCATACTTAAATAAGGACAAGATTTGGAGTCCATGCTTGTATGATATTGTGTAAAAACTGCATTCAAGAAACTTATTTCGTTGTAACATATTTGTATTGTAAACCATTATGTAATAGTCGTGTGTAAACAGGATATTTTAGATTATCATTATTTGATAATCTACGTAAAGCTTTTTAAACCTTTATTGATGAAATAAAGGTTATGGTTTGTTTTAAAATGAATGCAGTCTTTGAAAAACGTCTCATATAGAGGTCAAAACCTCGCAACGAAATCAATTAATATGGAACATTTTTAATCAATAAGAACGGGACATTTCAGTTGGTATCCGAGCGTTGGTCTTAGAGAACCAGAATTTTGCATTAGTGTATCTTATCGAGTTTGTTAGGATGCATTAGTGAGTCTGGACTTCGACCGTGTTTACTTGAAAAATGATTGCTTAACAAATTTTGTTGGAACTATATATTTTTAACATGTGAATATTATGTGATATATTAATCTCTTAACGCGTTTGATATTATGTGATAGATGTCTACCTCTAGAACAAGTCCCATTGACTCACCTAATAATAATAATGAAGAGTCAAATGTAAATTGGAATGATTCGTGGACTGATTCACAAGTTCCCGAAGAGGAACCGGAAGAAGAGTCGGAACCGGAAGAAGAATCGGAACCGGAAGAAGAAATAGAACCAGTGGGGGAAATAATAAAACGGTTAAGTAGAAGAAAATCCTCAACCAACCGACCAAAGTTAATTATGGTCAATGGTGTTTCCGCCAAGGAATCAAAGTATTGGGAGGATTACCAATTCTCCGATGAATCGGATCCCGACAAGGATTCCGATGATGTTATAGAAATTACCCCAACACAATTTAATAAGGCAAAAGAGAACAATAAGGGAAAGGGCATAAAAATAGAGAAATTTGATTCCAAACCCGATGAACTTTATATGTATCGTCAACACCCGTATTTCTTAAGTTGTGACAATTACCCGGGAACCTCTAAACCACCAAGTTTTTCTAAACCAATGTGGAAAAAGACGGCTCGTATTAGGGGAACATCATATATCCCTAGAAACTTGGCAAAACGAACCAAAACCGAAGAAGAAGAAACGAGCGAGTTGAAATAAGATAGTTGTATTCGTGCGGTGTAATATATGTAATATAGTGTGCTTATGCTTTATGATATATGTAAAAATTGCTTGTATTAATAAGTATTTTTTTTATGAATCTAACTCTTGTCTATTTTACAGTATAAAAACACAAAATGGATAGACAACCCAATATTTTAAGAGACCTACCCGGAGACATGATTGATGAAATCTTGTCTAGAGTCGGTCAGAATTCCTCGGCACAACTATTTAAGGCGAGATCAGTTTGTAAGACATTCGAAGAACGTTCCAAGAATGCCTTGGTTTATAAAAGGCTTTCGTTCGAAAGATGGGGGATATCACATTGGGAAATCCATAAGTTACGATGTGTTTACTTTGACGCATATATTGCAGGGAACCCAAATGCTATTTTACGCAACGGGTTAAGAAATTATTTTGACTCAATATATCCGAATATAGGACTTCGTGATTTAGATAAAGCGGCTAACATGCAACATAAAGAAGCATGTTATGCTTACGGGTTAGTAATGTTCACTTCTCACCAAAGTGAGAACAAGAACATCGGGCTACAACTATTAAACAAAACGTTCCCACAAGTGACGGAGTCGGTAATTGGGGTAAGAAATGAGGTTTTTAGGTTATTACGAGACTGTTGGTCATTCCGTAACCTTCATCCTTTTGACGACGTTACAACACATTGTCTTACTATCGGTCACAACGGTTATGTTCCACAAAACCAAGGATGGGAAGTGGTATTAGTAAAACCAGAATGCATGACTTGTTTTTTGTTTTTGTTTTTTGTTTTGTTTTTGTGATTAGTTTTTCATATAGAATTGTAGTAGTTGAAATGGTATGTTAGCTACTAAGTATGAACTTAACGGGTAGGTACTACCCGAATTAAAGAGTATAAAACGCTAATATGAAGAAAGAGCTTTTATAAATAAGTTCATATTACGCTACGAAATACTATTGACTACTCTTGATATTCTATATGATTAACTCGTTTCATTTGACTATTTTGAAGGAAATGACACCGACTACTCGACACACCTTGAATATGAGCGAAGAGGAATTTCGTGCCTTTCTTGCTTCAAACATAGCCGCACTACAGGCTGCGCTACATACCAACAATAACCTTGGATCTAGCAGTACAGGAAATCGTGTAGGATGCACCTACAAAGAATTCACTGCCTGCAAACCTTTGGAATTTGATGGAACCGAAGGACCGATCGGATTGAAACGGTGGACCGAGAAGGTCGAATCGGTGTTTGCCATAAGTAAGTGTACTGAAGAGGACAAAGTGAATTACGCTACGCATACCTTCACAGGTTCTGCGTTAACATGGTGGAATACCTATCTAGAGCAAGTGGGACAAGATGATGCTTACGCACTACCGTGGTCAGCATTCAAGCACTTGATGAACGAGAAGTACCGTCCCAGAACCGAGGTCAATAAGCTCAAGACAGAACTTAGAGGGTTACGAACCCAAGGATTTGATATTACCACGTACAAAAGACGATTCACAGAATTATGCCTCTTGTGTCCGGGAGCGTTCGAAGATTAGGAAGAGAAGATCGACGCGTTTGTGAAAGGATTACCGGAAAGAATCCAAGAAGATATAAGTTCACACGAGCCCGCCTCCATACAACAGGCATGTAGAATGGCTCACAAACTAGTGAACCAAATTGAAGAAAGAATTAAAGAACAGACTGCTGAAGAGGCCAATGTGAAGCAAGTTAAAAGAAAGTGGGAGGAAAACGGTGATAAGAATCACCATTACAACAACAACAGCAATTACAACAATAATCGCAACAACTATCCCAACAATTGCAACATCAATCGCAACTACAACAAACGGCCCAACAACAACAACAACAACAACAACAACAACTACTACAACAATCATCCCAACAACAATAATAATCGCAACAACAACAATAATCAGAAGCAGCTATGCCAAAGGTGTGAAAAGTATCACTCGGGGTTCTGCACCAAATTTTGTAACAAGTGTAAAATAAATGGTCATAGCGCGGCGAAGTGTGAGGTCTATGGACCAGGGGTTAACAGAACGAAAGGAACAAATGGTGTCGGAACGAGTAATGGCGGAGCAAGTAGTGTCGGAGCAAGTTATGCCAATGTAGTTTGTTATAAATGTGGAAAACCGGACCACATTATTAGAAATTGCCCGAACCAAGAGAACACGAATGGACAAGGCCGCGGAAGAGTTTTCAATATTAATGCGGCAGAGGCACAGGAAGACCCGGAGCTTGTTACAGGTACATTTCTTATTGACAATAAATCTGCTTACGTTTTATTTGATTCGGGTGCGGATAGAAGCTATATGAGTAGAGATTTTTATGCTAAATTAAGTTGTCCATTGACACCTTTGGATAGTAAATTTTTACTCGAATTAGAAAATGGTAAATTAATTTCAGCAGATAATATATGTCGGAATCGAGAAATTAAACTGGTTAGCGAAACATTTAACATTGACTTGATACCAGTAGAGTTGGGGAGTTTTGATGTGATAATCGGTATGGACTGGTTGAAAGAAGTGAAAGCAGAGATCATTTGTTACAAAAATGCAATTCCCATTATACGAGAAAAAGGAAAACCCTTAATGGTGTACGGAGAAAAGGGCAACACGAAGCTACATCTTATTAGTAATTTGAAGGCACAAAAACTAATAAGAAAAGGTTGCTATGCTGTTCTAGCACACGTCGAGAAAGTACAAACTGAAGAAAAGAGCATCAATGATGTTCCCGTCGCAAAAGAATTTCCCGATGTATTTCCGAAAGAATTACCGGGATTACCCCCACATCGATCCGTTGAATTTCAAATAGATCTTATACCAGGAGCTGCACCAATAGATCGTGCTCCTTACAGACTCGCACCCAGCGAGATGAAAGAACTGCAAAGGCAATTACAAGAACTTTTAGAGCGTGGTTTCATTCGACCAAGCACATCACCGTGGAGAGCTCCTGTTTTGTTTGTCAAGAAGAAAGATGGTACATTCAGGTTGTGTATCGACTACCGAGAGTTGAACAAACTTACCATCAAGAACCGCTATCCACTACCGAGAATCGATGACTTATTTGATCAACTACAAGGCTCGTCTGTTTATTCAAAGATTGACTTACGTTCCGGGTATCATCAAATGCGGGTGAAAGAAGATGATATTCCAAAGACTGCTTTCAGAACACGTTACGGTCATTACGAGTTTATGGTCATGCTGTTTGGTTTAACTAATGCACCAGCTGTGTTCATGGACCTTATGAACCGAGTGTGTGGACCATACCTTGACAAGTTTGTCATTGTTTTCATTAATGACATACTTATTTACTCAAAGAATGACCAAGAACATGGTGAGCATTTGAGAAAGGTGTTAGAAGTATTGAAGAAGGAAGAATTGTACGATAAAGTTTTCAAAGTGTGCATTTTGGTTGGAAGAAGTTCAATTCCTCGGTCACATAGTGAACAAAGAAGGTATTAAGGTGGATCCGGCAAAGATAGAAACTGTTGAAAAGTGGGAAACCCCGAAAACTCTGAAACACATACGCCAGTTTTTAGGACTAGCTGGTTACTACAGAAGGTTCATCCAAGACTTTTCCAGAATAGCAAAACCCTTGACTGCATTAACGCATAAAGGGAAGAAATTTGAATGGAAGGATGAACAAGAGAAAGCGTTTCAGTTATTGAAGAAAAAGCTAACTACAGCACCTATATTGTCATTGCCTGAAGGGAATGATGATTTTGTGATTTATTGTGACACATCAAAGCAAGGTCTCGGTTGTGTATTAATGCAACGAATGAAGGTGATTGCTTATGCGTCTAGACAATTGAAGATTCACGAACAAAATTATACGACGCATGATTTGGAATTAGGCGCAGTTGTTTTTGCATTAAAGACTTGGAGGCACTACTTATATGGGGTCAAAAGTATTATATATACTGATCACAAAAGTCTTCAACACATATTTAATCAGAAACAACTGAATATGAGGCAGCGTAGGTGGATTGAATTGTTGAATGATTATGACTTTGAGATTCGTTACCACCCGGGGAAGGCAAATGTGGTAGCCGACGCCTTGAGCAGGAAGGACAGAGAACCCATTCGAGTAAAATCTATGAATATAATGATTCACAATAACCTTACTACTCAAATAAAGGAGGCGCAACAAGGAGTTTTAAAAGAGGGAAATTTAAAGGATGAAATACCCAAAGGATCGGAGAAGCATCTTAATATTCGGGAAGACGGAACCTGGTATAGGGCTGAAAGGATTTGGGTACCAAAATTTAGAGATATGAGAGAAATGGTACTTAGAGAAGCTCATAAAACCCGATACTCAATACATCCTGGAACGGGGAAGATGTACAAGGATCTCAAGAAACATTTTTGGTGGCCGGGTATGAAAGCCGATATTGCTAAATACGTAGGAGAATGTTTGACGTGTTCTAAGGTCAAAGCTGAGCATCAGAAACCATCAGGTCTACTTCAACAACCCGAAATCCCGGAATGGAAATGGGAAAATGTGATGACCCGAAAATTTCTAACCAAATTTAAACTTAATCTTTGTATGATTAACATTTCCGACACGATAAGCAAAGTCTGTAAAACTGAATCTCAAAATTTTTGAACTACCTTTATATATTTAAATACCCTTCGGTTGTTTTCGACGATTCGCGAACAATTATATGTAAATAGATACATATATACTATAACTTGAAAAGGTAACAATGTATTAATTATTTAATACCGTACATTAAACTTATTGGTTTAAATATCTATTTAAATATATATGATAAGTTGAAATATTTATTATTAAAATTTATTTATAAATAACTTCCAATGTGTATTTAAAAACTGATTTATGTATATTAAAAAAATATATACATATATATAATTTCAAGTTATTTAGTAAACGATAGTAACATTTTCAAATTGCTACAGTACCCAAAATGCTACAGTGTTTTTGAAAATCACTATTTGTTACAGTGAAATTGACTTTGCTACAGTGAATTGCTACAGTGGTATAGTTTATGGATGATTTAAGACTATTATAACAACCCTCATATTTCCATACCTGAATTGACTAATTTGACTATAGGGTTGTTATCCATACGTAATATATAATTAAATTTGACATTGATCAAATATTTATTTTTAGTCGACACTTTTTGTTAACTAAAGTTTACACTAATTATATAAAATAACTTTAGTTAATATTAATATTAATGCCTATTATATTTAAAACTATATGAAACATAATTATTAATTAAATGATAAGTTATTTTAATCATTATATATATATTTTTAGCTTATAAAAAAATAAAAATAAAAAGAAATAAGATTTTTTTATAAATTAAATAATGAGCCCATGAATTTTGACTAAATATTTTCAAAAACAAAAACTTATTAAAAATATTTTTAACATGTTTTTATTATTTTGTCAAAATTGGCACCTTTATTTTATTATTTTTTTTTCTTTTCACCAACCATTTTTTTACCTATAAATACATGGCTCCTCATTCATTTTTTCTTGCCAAACACAAAAACTTAAGTTATTCTCTCAAAACCTTGAAGAAAATTTGAGGTACTTTCTATTTTTATTAATTTTTTTTCAATATTGTCATTTATATTTATATTTATTGTATATTCTTTGTAAAATTCGAAATTAATTATGTTTATATGTTATAATTAGTATTATAAGTGTTATGATGCATAAAAATAATTTTGATAATTTATGGAATATTATTTATAATTAAATACGAATTATGTAGTGTTTAAACGTAAAAACAATGTAAAATTCGTAATAAATACTTTTAACCAAAAATAAAATATATATAATTTTTTCTGAGTTTTTAAAACTTATATAGATCTGAAAAAATTATAAAAATAATTACTTGGGTCGAATTGGTATTTATTATATAATTAAACTCTATTATTATGTAATTCGAAGGTAAATTAAGAATAAATATAAAATAATAATAAAAAATTTAAATATTTTTTTACAGGTTATTAGACTGATAGAAACTTATAAAAATTATAAAAATAATTATTTGGATTTATTTAGTAATTATGTAGAATTAAAATTGTTTTGTGAATACATTAAGGGTAAAAACAAAAATAAATACAAAAATATAATAAAAACGTTTTCTTAAATTTTTCTACTAATCTATATGATTAACTAAGACTATAAAAATTATGTATGTAATTTTTAGATATTTAATTTATTATTTAGACATTTTTTGAATAATGTTCGATTAATAAAACACTATTATTTTTGAAGTAATTTGGGTATTTATTTAAAGGTAATTATATTTAATATATATAAGACATACTAAGGTATAATAACTAAATATTAAATAAAACTTAGGTTATATTATCACATATATAATTATTAAGTACATTAATAATTCGTTGTGTGTATACACCTAAAGTGAAGGTTAATCAAAGATAATGTATAATTCATGTGAACTTCATCGCTACTCACGGTCGTAAGTGAATGATGTCTAGGTTGCCATTTATGGGTAAGCTTGTGGATCTCGAATGCCATGACTTAGATTCTGGTCAAGAATCCAGGGCCTCCGGTTACATCTGGTCATTCCTGACTTATTTGATAGCAACGAAGTTTGAGTACAGTTGTACAACATCTTGCTAAAGATTAACCCGAACTTTCTAAAATTGGAAAATTACTATAAGTGAAAACTTTTCATAAATAGTAACCTTCCGAAAATGGAAATTCTTTAGTGAACCATTACTATCAATATAGTACTATATACTATTGTCTGTTAGGCAATGTCTGATCATACGTTCTATCTCTAGGTTGAGATCTCGGTCACGTCCTTCCGTTCAATTCTTTCGTGTGCTACTAAGGTGAACTTCATAGCCCCACTTTTTACTGTTTCATAACTGTTTTACAACTTTTGGGGTGAGACACATGCTTGCTTTATAACTGTTTTACGCTTAGACACAAGTACTAAATTGTTAACTATGATGTCATGCTTTGATTCATGCTAAATCCCTACCGTAATATCGTTAATTGCTACGTTTAAATGCAAACTTAATTATTGTGAGTAGGCCTATTGAGAGTAACGTCTCTAACCATTCGACCGTTGGTCTTTGGTTACATAATAATGATTCCACGACACTGACAGTACAAGGTGTCATAGGGTAAACTTGTTTAGTAGCGATATTACAAAATGCAGCAACACTTTTAGATTGATATTTCTATATCAATCAACTTTAAACTAAATCTTGTGGTCTAAAACTTTGGATATTATTTATAAACCTATGAATTTCACTCAACCTTTTTGGTTGACACTTTAAGCGTGTTTTATCTCAGGTGATGATTGAGCTAGCTGCTACTTGCTACTAGATGTTTGATGTATGCTTTGTTGCTTGCATGGAGTCCATCATTCATATTTATCATTTTATTTAAGACATTTTCCATTTACTGTACTCTTATGATGTAAAACTTTGAATAATGCTTCTGCTGTTTATTTAATAAATAAAACGTCTCATTTAGAGTCGTTCTCGCTTATACAACTGTGTTATGATATGATTGGTCACAATTACCCCTGGTCCATTTTAGGGGTGTGACAGATTGGTATCAGAGCAGTGCTGTTGTAGAGAACCAGGATTGCATTTTAAGTGTGCCTTATACAATTAGGTACCTTAGCAATGTAGGACTACAACTTTCCTTGACTATAGTGCCTTTAATTGTTACCTTTAATTGTTAAATGCTACAATATACTTTAGAAACTTTACTTATCTTAGAATGCCAAGTCAATCTAAGAACTCTGTTCACTTTTCTAAGTACTATCCAATTACGCCACCGTGTTTAAATGTGACACTACGATTTCTGAAATTCTTGACATTCCTAAGTCATCTATCATGGTTTGTGTATTACATATGTATTACATGAAATATTATCCATGAATTTTGAAACTTCTATATTTGTTACTATTCATACTTAAACGTATATAACTCCCTGTTATAGCACGTACCTATATGCCTTATGCCTTTATGCATCGGTTTGCGAACCAGAAAATGTTATTGAGTTATCGAGAATCTCAAAGACATTATAATGTCATCACTATTCATATTCATTACTTTCTTTGCTTTCTTGTTGTTTTGATCATTGAATTTTCCTGACGGATGACGTCTACGAAACTATAGAATAGAAAGCGTTTGGATTACTGATTTAAAGGATCCTATAGCTCAAGTCCATGGACCTGAATAGGACATTACTGAAATGTCCCGTTCTTATTGATTAAAAACGTTCCATATTAATTGATTTCGTTGCGAGGTTTTGACCTCTATATGAGACGTTTTTCAAAGACTGCATTCATTTTAAAACAAACCATAACCTTTATTTCATCAATAAAGGTTTAAAAAGCTTTACGTAGATTATCAAATAATGATAATCTAAAATATCCTGTTTACACACGACCATTACATAATGGTTTACAATACAAATATGTTACAACAAAATAAGTTTCTTGAATGCAGTTTTTACACAATATCATACAAGCATGGACTCCAAATCTCGTCCTTATTTAAGTATGCGACAGCGGAAGCTCTTAATAATCACCTGAGAATAAACATGCTTAAAACGTCAACAAAAATGTTGGTGAGTTATAGGTTTAACCTATATATATCAAATCATAATAATAGACCACAAGATTTCATATTTCAATACACATCCCTTACATAGAGATAAAAATCATTCATATGGTGAACACCTGGTAACCGACATTAACAAGATGCATATATAAGAATATCCCCATCATTCCGGGACACCCTTCGGATATGATATAAATTTCGAAGTACTAAAGCATCCGGTACTTTGGATGGGGTTTGTTAGGCCCAATAGATCTATCTTTAGGATTCGCGTCAATTAGGGTGTATGTTCCCTAATTCTTAGATTACCAGACTTAATAAAAAGGGGCGTATTCGATTTCGATAATTCAACCATAGAATGTAGTTTCACGTACTTGTGTCTATTTTGTAAATCATTTATAAAACCTGCATGTATTCTCATCCCAAAAATATTAGATTTTTAAAAGTGGGACTATAACTCACTTTCACAGATTTTTACTTCGTCGGGAAGTAAGACTTGGCCACTGGTTGATTCACGAACCTATAACAATATATACATATATATCAAAGTATGTTCAAAATATATTTACAACACTTTTAATATATTTTGATGTTTTAAGTTTATTAAGTCAGCTGTCCTCGTTAGTAACCTACAACTAGTTGTCCACAGTTAGATGTACAGAAATAAATAGATAAATATTATCTTGAATCAATCCACGATCCAGTGTATACGTATCTCAGTATTGATCACAACTCAAACTATATATATTTTGGAATCAACCTCAACCCTGTATAGCGAACTCCAACATTCACATATAGAGTGTCTATGGTTGTTCCGAAATATATATAGATGTGTCAACATGATAGGTCGAAACATTATATACGTGTCTATGGTATCTCAAGATTACATAATATACAATACAAGTTGATTAAGTTATGGTTGGAATAGATTTGTTACAAATTTTCACGTAGCTAAAATGAGAAAAATTATCCAATCTTGTTTTACCCATAACTTCTTCATTTTAAATCCGTTTTGAGTGAATCAAATTACTATGGTTTCATATTGAACTCTATTTTATGAATCTAAACAGAAAAAGTATAGGTTTATAGTCGGAAAAATAAGTTACAAGTCATTTTTGTAAAGGTAGTCATTTCAGTCGAAAGAACGACGTCTAGATGACCATTTTAGAAAACATACTTCCACTTTGAGTTTAACCATAATTTTTGGATATAGTTTCATGTTCATAATAAAAATCATTTTCTCAGAATAACAACTTTTAAATCAAAGTTTATCATAGTTTTTAATTAACTAATCCAAAACAGCCCGCGGTGTTACTACGACGGCGTAAATCCAATTTTACGGTGTTTTTCGTGTTTCCATGTTTTAAATCATTAAGTTAGCATATCATATAGATATAGAACATGTGTTTAGTTGATTTTAAAAGTCAAGTTATAAGGATTAACTTTTGTTTGCGAACAAGTTTAGAATTAACTAAACTTTGTTCTAGTGATTACAAGTTTAAACCTTCGAATAAGATAGCTTTATATGTATGAATCGAATGATGTTATGAACATCATTACTACCTTAAGTTCCTTGGATAAACCTACTGGAAAAGAGAAAAATAGATCTAGCTTCAACGGATCCTTGGATGGCTCGAAGTTCTTGAAGCAGAATCATGACACGAAAACAAGTTCAAGTAAGATCATCACTTGAAATAAGATTGTTATAGTTATAGAAATTGAACCAAAGTTTGAATATGATTATTACCTTGTATTAGAATGATAACCTACTGTAAGAAACAAAGATTTCTTGAGGTTGGATGATCACCTTACAAGATTGGAAGTGAACTAGCAAACTTGAAAGTATTCTTGATTTTATGTAACTAGAACTTGTAGAATATATGAAGAACACTTAGAACTTGAAGATAGAACTTGAGAGAGATCAATTAGATGAAGAAAATTGAAGAATGAAAGTGTTTGTAGGTGTTTTTAGTCATTGGTGTATGGATTAGATATAAAGGATATGTAATTTTGTTTTCATGTAAATAAGTCATGAATGATTACTCATATTTTTGTAATTTTATGAGATATTTCATGCTAGTTGCCAAATGATGGTTCCCACATGTGTTAGGTGACTCACATGGGCTGCTAAGAGCTGATCATTGGAGTGTATATACCAATAGTACATACATCTAAAAGCTGTGTATTGTACGAGTACGAATACGGGTGCATACGAGTAGAATTGTTGATGAAACTGAACGAGGATGTAATTGTAAGCATTTTTGTTAAGTAGAAGT
The DNA here is from genome assembly GCF_046630445.1 of Rutidosis leptorrhynchoides. Lineage (NCBI taxonomy): Eukaryota > Viridiplantae > Streptophyta > Magnoliopsida > Asterales > Asteraceae > Rutidosis > Rutidosis leptorrhynchoides. Next base: position 322,057,826 of record NC_092342.1, on the reverse strand, counting down.
ATTTTGATAAGTGTATTGAAGTCTTTCAAAAGTGTATAAATACATATTAAAACACTACATGTATATACATTTTAACTGAGCCGTTAAGTCATCGTTAGTCGTTACATGTAAGTGTTGTTTTGAAACCTTTAGGTTAACGATCTTGTTAAATGTTGTTAACCCAATGTTTATAATATCAAATGAGATTTTAAATTATTATAATATCATGATATTATCATGTATGAATATCTCTTAATATGATATATATACATTAAATGTCTTTACAACGATAATCGTTGCATATATGTCTCGTTTAAAAATCATTAAGTTAGTAGTCTTGTTTTTACATATGTAGTTCATTGTTAATATACTTAATGATATGTTTACTTATCATAGTATCATGTTAACTATATATATATCCATATATATGTCATCATATAGTTTTTACAACTTTTAACGTTCGTGAATCACCGGTCAACTTGGGTGGTCAATTGTCTATATGAAACATATTTCAATTAATCAAGTCTTAACAAGTTTGATTGCTTAACATGTTGGAAACATTTAATCATGTAAATATCAATCTCAATTAATATATATAAACATGGAAAAGTTCGGGTCACTACAATTACGAATTGAAAATCTTTAATCAAAAGATTATCAGATTACATACTTATCATCTAAACACGTCAAACTACCATTATTAGAGTATAGACACATCATATCATATTATATCTTATCGTATCTATCCCAATAATCTTTGTCTAACACTTTTCCTAAATTTCCTCCGTAAATTACAGAAATATTTTTGCTACATATACATATTCAAGGAGATGAATATATCATCCAGTATTCAACACTAATCTCATATCAAACCCTAAATCAAATCACATAATATGGATTTCTCAATCGATTCCTCGAGCTCCAATGGCAGCGTAACCGGAACAAACGAACCAATCAGCCATCATCTATTTTGGATGAATTGGGGATGGGTTCGTAGTAAACTTAAACAATGGAGACAAGAAGAAGGTAATCCCTTCCACCAACCGAATTCACCTCTTGGTGAAGAACCTGAAGCACTTACCGGCGAACCCGTTCGGAACACTATTTTCACCCTTATTTCCAGGATATCCAGTCACAAATATATAATATCTAAAATTCTAGATCTTATTCATCCACTTGTCCGAACCGCCAATTATCCCGGAATAATAGAAGAAGTCAACGAGCTTTGCGCTCGAGTGGTGGCTCTGGAGAATATGGTGCGAAACCTACGAACACCAACGGCAGCACCAGCAGCATAACCAGTACCATCAGCATCACCACCAACAGCATCAGCATCACCAACAACAACATCTGCATTTCACGCCTCAACATCACACTCAGTACCTCGGATATCAACATCATACGCCCCATAGATACCAAGGAATATTAGTAATAATGAGTTAAGATGTATTGACTCATTCTTCCTGAAGAATTATATATGTATACTTTATATATATATATGGTTTGAAACAATAATAAATCTTTTCGTACTAAGCTATTACGTGTAAATCTTAACTAGTATGTACTACTTGGTTAATTCATATCACTAATATGCTATAATGTACATCCTTTGTTAATGACTTAATGATCGTTAATCACTGCTTCAGCACAATAAACTCCATTTCATAATAAATTAAGTGTATTATTCAAATACATTTCTGATTTTACACTTCCATTTTCGATGTACTCGAAACTTTTTAGAAAACATTATTCGTGTCTTGTGAATTTCACAAGAATTCCACGAGCACCAACATCATATACCGAGGTATATCAATAACAATGAACGATGAAGTATTGATTCATAACTCCATTAAAGAAATATTCCGCGACGATTATGTAATCTCTCAAGTTTTGAAGATTATTTATTCTTGTTCCAACCGCAAATCAAATGATTTTAATATTATATTAACTCATTAAATCTATATTATATTTGAAGAATACATATATGAACGTATATCTCCATAAAGATTGTAATTAAAGTTCTTTGGTACAAACTGTTAATTATGAAAATATTTTAACGGGTAGGTAATACCCGAGAAATATTTATATCTCACATTAATATGTTGCATTGTACATTCTTCAATTCCGATTCAATAATCAGTAACTATACTACTTACGTTCACAAGATATATGTATCCGTTCACTAAAGAACAACCATTTTTGTACAAATTCAATTACATATTCTAATTTTGACATATCAGAATCCAAGTAAAGCTTTAGCAGGTGTTATCTTCCTAAAGATTACTAAATTCATATATATATTCATTCGTATTCTATGATGAATTATCACATCAAACCACTGAAATTATCGTTCATTTCTTTTGAAATCAACAACGCCTATTCATCAACCATTAGACCCGTTGACGATTACAATCAGCGTTTAATCATCTAAAAATGAAATTTCTTGAAACCATCTCGGATTGATAACCAATGATTCAAATATGGCTGCATTAAATGCAGAGGAAACAGCAAAATTGTAGATGGTCTCAATGGCCAAAAGTTTTATAATAAAGAATGGTACGTTGGAAAAGCTCAAAAGAAAATTTGGAACTGAAAAACGAATTGAGCTAACCATGGAGGAGACCAAGGACAAATACAAGGACCAAACCCTATATTCAAAGATCCAGGTAATTCTGGATCCGATGAATTCTTTAGAGAATATCTTGCTCCGAAGTCATGTTAAAAGCTTGCGGAAAATTTTTCTTCATCAACTTTCGAACTTAGAAATTCCAAAATATCATCATAAATATCCTCTATATTTCTGATGATATCATCATAACGATTCTTGTCCGCAATTAATTATCTCTTTGCGATATCTTTATCACATCATAAAGGAAACTGTATTAGTTTCTATATTCTGTAAAATTCAAGTTTAAATTATGAATGATTTGAAGAAGTGTTGGGAATTGAAGCATGAGTTAGTATAATATAATGACGTCAGGCCAACATGATTATATTACAGTAAGTCATGCTAAATTTTTAATGGAAGATGACGATTCATAGACTGTATAAATCACCATTCGCCATGTTACATGACTCTTACATTCTATTTAACCTCTAAACATATCAAGAAAATATTTTTCTTGATGATTCGGTCTTTTCCGAATATTCTGGTAATTTGACAAATCAAATCGTGCTATTACCTTTCCTTTCTACTTTATAGATTATGATCATTCGAAACTTCATACCTAATAGTTCTGGACCATTATTCGCTTGACTTGAAGTCGGGAAGAAGAAACAAAAGCATAAAGCTCCAACATATAAGGGAAAATATAAAGCCCGATAACGACTCCGAAACTACAAACCGTGTATATCAATGAGTATAGCAATATAAAGACACGGGAGAATTAAAAACACTATAACCCCAAGAGCATAGTAGAAGTAAACAGATTCCTCTGGTGGTAAAATAAAAAGAATAATGACTGCATATATGGTCAATATAATAACAAGTATCAATACAGGATTGAGCATATTAACAAATCTTTTGGAAGTATGAATTTAGGAAGAAAGTATAGAAGTGGTGAAGATAATGAAACGGAAGAAGCTAATTTATAGCAAAATTTCCAAACACGTCAATCAAGGCAATTCACCGCATTTAATCAAAGAAATCTCAAAATTCCGTGAATATCGAAGAATCAAATCTTATAGATTACGAAGATTTCCTTTAATCCCTTGAATTCCGGAAATCAATCGTGACTACGTCAAAAGTTAAGGCGAACATTTAATTTTCTCATTCACTCTTTTACGATAGCTTCGTTTATACGCTTCCTATAATCGAATCGTTTTATCCATATTATTAAATAGTGATAAAACTTTATTTTTCAACTCATAATCATCATTAAGATATTCTTGTTGTAAACAATGATAATCTCTATCAAATTTCATGAATATGATTTCACGAACTCCTCTCTGTCTTATCTGCCCCAATATTGTGGCATAAACGCTCAAGGTTTTAAATGAGCACAATATTATTCATAACATATTTCATGTATCTAATTTACTGAAATGACTTGTAAAACATCATCATTTTGAATGATCTCCGCATTAATAATAAAATGCACTTCGTAGAATAACTTGTAGAAATTATGGTTTGTATGATTTTAATTCTTGAAACAGAACAATATTCTATCCATTTTCACGCAAGGCCCCGAGCATACCTGGGAACGTGAAAACCAAATAAAACGTAAATATCCTCGTCTATGTACGAACAACACCGATTAATGGAAACAACTAAATTTCGGGACGAAATTTCTTTTAACGGGTAGGTACTATAACAACCCTCATATTTCCATACCTGAATTGACTAATTTGACTATAGGGTTGTTATCCATACGTAATATATAATTAAATTTGACATTGATCAAATATTTATTTTTAGTCGACACTTTTTGTTAACTAAAGTTTACACTAATTATATAAAATAACTTTAGTTAATATTAATATTAATGCCTATTATATTTAAAACTATATGAAACATAATTATTAATTAAATGATAAGTTATTTTAATCATTATATATATATTTTTAGCTTATAAAAAAATAAAAATAAAAAGAAATAAGATTTTTTTTTATAAATTAAATAATGAGCCCATGAATTTTGACTAAATATTTTCAAAAATAAAAACTTATTAAAAATATTTTTAACATGTTTTTATTATTTTGTCAAAATTGACACCTTTATTTTATTATTTTTTTTTCTTTTCACCAACCATTTTTTTACCTATAAATACATGGCTCCTCATTCATTTTTTCTTGCAAAACACAAAAACTTAAGTTATTCTCTCAAAACCTTGAAGAAAATTTGAGGTACTTTCTATTTTTATTAAAAAAAATTCAATATTGTCATTTATATTTATTGTATATTCTTTGTAAAATTCGAAATTAATTATGTTTATATGTTATAATTAGTATTATAAGTGTTATGATGCATAAAAATAATTTTGATAATTTATGGAATATTATTTATAATTAAATACGAATTATGTAGTGTTTAAACGTAAAAACAATGTAAAATTCGTAATAAATACTTTTAACCAAAAATAAAATATATATAATTTTTTCTGAGTTTTTAAAACTTATATAGATCTGAAAAAATTATAAAAATAATTACTTGGGTCGAATTGGTATTTATTATATAATTAAACTCTATTATTATGTAATTCGAAGGTAAATTAAGAATAAATATAAAATAATAAAAAAAAATTTAAATATTTTTTTACAGGTTATTAGATTGATAGAAACTTATAAAAATTATAAAAATAATTATTTGGATTTATTTAGTAATTATGTAGAATTAAAATTGTTTTGTGAATACATTAAGGGTAAAAACAAAAATAAATACAAAAATATAATAAAAACGTTTTCTTAAATTTTTTTACTAATCTATATGATTAACTAAGACTATAAAAATTATGTATGTAATTTTTAGATATTTAATTTATTATTTAGACATTTTTTGAATAATGTTCGATTAATAAAACACTATTATTTTTGAAGTAATTTGGGTATTTATTTAAAGGTAATTATATTTAATATATATAAGACATACTAAGGTATAATAACTAAATATTAAATAAAACTTAGGTTATATTATCACATATATAATTATTAAGTACATTAATAATTCGTTGTGTGTATACACCTAAAGTGAAGGTTAATCAAAGATAATGTATAATTCATGTGAACTTCATCGCTACTCACGGTCGTAAGTGAATGATGTCTAGGTTGCCATTTATGGGTAAGCTTGTGGATCTCGAATGCCATGACTTAGATTCTGGTCAAGAATCCTGGGCCCCCGGTTACATCTGGTCATTCCTGACTTATTTGATAGCAACGAAGTTTGAGTACAGTTGTACAACATCTTGCTAAAGATTAACCCGAACTTTCTAAAATTGGAAAATTACTATAAGTGAAAACTTTTCATAAATAGTAACCTTCCGAAAATGGAAATTCTTTAGTGAACCATTACTATCAATATAGTACTATATACTATTGTCTGTTAGGCAATGTCTGATCATACTTTCTATCTCTAGGTTGAGATCTCGATCACGTGCTTCCGTTCAATTCTTTCGTGTGCTACTAAGGTGAACTTCATACCCCCACTTTTTACTGTTTCATAACTGTTTTACAACTTTTGGGGTGAGACACATGCTTGCTTTATAACTGTTTTACGCTTAGACACAAGTACTAAATTGTTAACTATGCTGTCATGCTTTGATTCATGCTAAATTCCTACCGTAATATCGTTAATTGCTACGTTTAAATGCAAACTTAATTATTGTGAGTAGGCCTATTGAGAGTAACGTCTCTAACCATTCGACCGTTGGTCTTTGGTTACATAATAATGATTCCACGACACTGACAGTACAAGGTATCATAGGGTAAACTTGTTTAGTAGCGATATTACAAAATGCAGCAACACTTTTAGATTGATATTTCTATATCAATCAACTTTAAACTAAATCTTGTGGTCTAAAACTTTGGATATTATTTATAAACCTATGAATTTCACTCAACCTTTTTGGTTGACACTTTAAGCGTGTTTTATCTCAGGTGATGATTGAGCTAGCTGCTACTTGCTACTAGATGTTTGATGTATGCTTTGCTGCTTGCATGGAGTCCATCATTCATATTTATCATTTTGTTTAAGACATTTTCCATTTACTATACTCTTATGATGTAAAACTTTGAATAATGCTTCCGCTGTTTATTTAATAAATAAAACGTCTCATTTAGAGTCGTTCTCGCTTATACAACTGTGTTATGATATGATTGGTCACAATTACCCCTGGTCCATGTTGGGGGTGTGACAACTATATTTTGACAAAGGTACGATTCGCGAAACGTAAAGTACAAGTATTCTCAGTATACGATAGGACATTCGAAAAACCGAAACCGAGACATAAGTCGAGTGATGATGTACGACTTATCAGAGCAAAAGTTACAAGTCCACTAAACACGGGAATAAAATATAATATATAATTAATTAATTTAAATTATATATAATATATTTTATTTTTAAAACATGTCGACAAGCTTGATGACAAACAATATGTGAGCTGGAAGGGGAGGCCATGCGATCGCATGGCCACAGGCCTTCAAACCCATGCGATCGCATGGCAGTGTTTGTCAGGTCATATCTATAAATTCCAGTGTTTTCGCTCGATTTAAATCACACACATACACAAATATATATATACTCCGTAATATTATTTATTATTTATTATTATTAATATTATTATTATTATTATTATTATTATTATTATTATTATTATTATTATTATTATTAATAAGATTATTATTAATCTTATTTTTTTTTATTAGTGTTATTATTTTTACGATACAAAAATAATAATGTACATAAAATATTACGACGAAGTGCTGTCCAAGTAATTTTCAAAACGAGTTTTCGAGCGAGCTAGAGCTAAGGAAAATATGGGTTATTGCCAAGGAAATTATGGGTAATGTTCGGGGGTATTTTTGTGAATCAAACCTCGTGTTTATCATCTCCGATGCGTCTACGTGCTTTCCTGCAATATTGTATATCAATATTAAACTGTGAGTTTCATATGATCCCTTTTACCCTTTACATTTTTGGGCTGAGAATACATGCAAATGCTTTATTAACTGATTTACAATATTTATATGCGTGAGTTTCATTGCTCCCTTTTTAATTGCTTTTGCAATCTATATTTTTGGGCTGAGAATACATGCAATTTATTTTAAACGCAATGGATACAAGTACATACTTAATTCTACACTGAGTTTGAACTGAAAATCCCTTAGCTTTAGTAACTAGTAGCTGCCAGTACATAGGATATGGACTGGTGGGCGCGAATAACAGTATATGGATCCATAGGGCTTGATATCCCTGTCCGAGCTAGAGCGCTAGCCTTTTAACGGACGTATGCTATTTGAGAAGCGTACACGTTGGTTTGCGTGTATTATTAAGATGATTATACAAATGGTACTTATTATATATACGTTAAGTTTAGTTACCAGGGTGCTCTGTTATGTAGAATCTATTGATAAACGTTTCTGGATGAAACAACTGAAATCTTGTGATCCATTTTTATATAATCTATTGATAAACGTTTCTGGATGAAACAACTGAAATCTTGTGATCCACTTTTATATACAGATTAAGCAAAACACTAAAACTATGAAACAACTAAAACTACCGAGAAGATTATCCAAATTCAACAACGGTTAAAAACCGCCCAAAGTCGACAAAAGAGCTACGCTGACATTAAAAGAAAAGATATAGAATTTGAAATTGGAGAGATGGTCATGCTTAAAGTTGCACCTTGGAAAGGCGTTGTTCGATTTGGTAAACGAGGGAAATTAAATCCAAGGTATATCGGACCATTCAAGATTATTGATCGTGTCGGACCAGTAGCTTACCGACTTGAGTTACCTCAACAACTCGCGGCTGTACATAACACTTTCCACGTCTCGAATTTAAAGAAATATTTTGCTAAAGAAGATCTCACTATTCCGTTAGATGAAATCCAAATCAACGAAAAACTTCAATTCATCGAAGAACCCGTCGAAATAATGGATCGTGAGGTTAAAAGACTTAAGCAAAACAAGATACCAATTGTTAAGGTTCGATGGAATGCTCGTAGAGGACCCGAGTTCACCTGGGAATGAGAAGATCAGATGAAGAAGAAATACCCGCATCTATTTCCAGAAGATACGTCAACACCTCCAACTGCTTAAAATTTCGGGACGAAATTTATTTAACTAGTAGGTACTGTAGTGACCCGAACTTTTCCATGTTTATATATATATTAAATGAAATTGTTATTTACATGATTAAGTGTTTCCAACATGTTAAGCAATCAAACTTGTTAAGACTTGATTAATTGAAATAGGTTTCATATAGACAATTGACCACCCAAGTTGACCGGTGATTCACGAACGTTAAAACTTGTAAAAACTATATGATGACATATATATGGTTATATATATAGTTAACATGATATTATGATAAGTAAATATATCATTAAGTATATTAATAATGAACTACATATGTAAAAACAAGACTACTAACTTAATGATTTTGAAACGAGACATATATGTAACGATTATCGTTGTAACGACATTTAATGTATATATATCATATTAAGAGATATTCGTACATCATAATATTATGATAATATAATAATTTAAAATCTCATTTGATATTATAAACATTGGGTTAACAACATTTAACAAGATCGTTAACCTAAAGGTTTCAAAACAACACTTACATGTAACGACTAACGATGACTTAACGACTCAGTTAAAATGTATATACATGTATTGTTTTAATATGTATTCATACACTTTTGAAAGACTTCAAGACACTTATAAAAATACTTCTACTTAACAAAAATGCTTACAATTACATCCTCGTTCAGTTTCATCAACAATTCTACTCGTATGCACCCGTATTCGTACTCGTACAATACACAGCTTTTAGATATATGTACTATTGGTATATACACTCCAATGATCAGCTCTTAGCAGCCCATGTGAGTTACCTAACACATGTGGGAACCATCATTTGGAAACTAGCATGAAATATCTCATAAAATTACAAAAATATGAGTAATCATTCATGACTTATTTACATGAAAACAAAATTACATATCCTTTATATCTAATCCATACACCAACGACCAAAAACACCTACAAACACTTTCATTCTTCAATTTTCTTCATCTAATTGATCTCTCTCAAGTTCTATCTTCAAGTTCTAAGTGTTCTTCATAAATTTTACAAGTTCTAGTTTCATAAAATCAAGAATACTTCCAAGTTTGCTAGCTTACTTCCAATCTTGTAGAGTGATCATCCAAACTCAAGAAATCTTTCTTATTTACAGTAATATATCTTTCTAATACAAGGTAATACTCATATTCAAACTTTGATTCAATTTCTATAACTATAACAATCTTATTTCGAGTGAAAATCTTACTTGAACTGTTTTCGTGTCATGATTCTGCTTCAAGAACTTTCAAGCCATCCAAGGATCCTTTGAAGCTAGATTCATTTTTGTCATTTCCAGTAGCTTTATTCAGAAAACTTGAGGTAGTAATGATGTTCATAACATCATTCGATTCATACATATAAAGCTATCTTATTCGAAGGTTTAAACTTGTAATCACTAGAATATAGTTTAGTTAATTCTAAACTTGTTCGCAAACAAAAGTTAATCCTTCTAACTTGACTTTTAAAATCAACTAAACACATGTTCTATATCTATATGATATGCTAACTTAATGATTTAAAACCTGAAAACACGAAAAACACCGTAAAACCGGATTTACGCCGTCGTAGTAACACCGCGGGCTGTTTTGGGTTAGTTAATTAAAAACTATGATAAACTTTGATTTAAAAGTTGTTCTTCTGAGAAAATGATTTTTCTTATGAACATGAAACTATATCCAAAAATCATGGTTAAACTCAAAGTGGAAGTATGTTTTTTCAAAATGGTCATCAAGACGTCGTTCTTTCGACTGAAATGACTACCTCTTACAAAAATGACTTGTAACTTATATTTCTGACTATAAACCTATATTTCTTTTTATATTCATAAAATAGAGTTTAATATGAAACGATATCAATTTGATTCACTCAAAACGGATTTAAAACGAAGAAGTTATGGGTAAAACAAGATTGGATAATTTTTCTTGTTGTAGCTACGTGAAAATTGGTAACAAATCTATATTAATCATATCCTAGCTAACTTATATTGTATTATACATGTATTCTAATATATTATGTAATCTTGGGATACCATAGACACGTATGCAAATGTTTTGACATATCATATCGACCCATGTGTATATATTATTTGGAACAACCATAGACACGCTATATGCAGTAATGTGGGAGTTAGCTATACAGGGTTGAGGTTGATTCCAAAAATATATATACTTTGAGTTGTGATCTAGCCTGAGACGTGTATATACTGGGTCGTGGATTGATTCAAGATAATATATATCAATTTTTTCTGTACATCTAACTTTGGACAACTAGTTGTAGGTTACTAACGAGGACAACTGACTTAATGAACTTAAAACATCAAAATATATTAAAAGTGTTGTAAATATATTTTGAACATACTTTGATATATATGTACATATTTGTTATAGGTTCGTGAATCGACTAGTGGCCAAGTCTTACTTCCCGACGAAGTAAAAATATGTGAAAGTGAGTTATAGTCCCACTTTTAAAATCTAATATTTTTGGGATGAGAATACATGCAGGTTTTATAAATGATTTACAAAATAGACACAAGTACGTGAAACTACATTTTATGGTTGAATTATCGAAATCGAATATGCCCCTTTTTATTAAGTCTGGTAATCTAAGAATTAGGGAACAGACACCCTAATTGACGCGAATCCTAAAGATAGATCTATCGGGCCTAACAAGCCCCATCCAAAGTACCGGATGCTTTAGTACTTCGAAATTTATATCATGTCCGAAGGAGGATCCCGGAATGATGGGGATATTTTTATATATGCATCTTGTTAATGTCGGTTACCAGGTGTTCACCATATGAATGATTTTTATCTCTATGTATGGGATGTATATTGAAATATGAAATCTTGTGGTCTATTGTTACGATTTGATATATATAGGTTAAACCTATAACTCACCAACATTTTTTTGTTGACGTTTTAAGCATGTTTATTCTCAGGTGATTATTAAGAGCTTCCGCTGTCGCATACTTAAATAAGGACAAGATTTGGAGTCCATGCTTGTATGATATTGTGTAAAAACTGCATTCAAGAAACTTATTTCGTTGTAACATATTTGTATTGTAAACCATTATGTAATAGTCGTGTGTAAACAGGATATTTTAGATTATCATTATTTGATAATCTACGTAAAGCTTTTTAAACCTTTAATGATGAAATAAAGGTTATGGTTTGTTTTAAAATGAATGCAGTCTTTGAAAAACGTCCTATATAGAGGTCAAAACCTCGCAACGAAATCAATTAATATGGAACGTTTTTAATCAATAAGAACGGGACATTTCAGGTAGTGACTTTGGAGAATATGGTGCAAAGGTTACAAACACCAGTAGCAGCACCAGCAACATAACCAGTACCACCATCAACAACATCAACAGTACCATTACCACCACCAACAACAACCGCATCGCAAACCTCAACTTCACGATCTGTCCCATAAGCATCGACGTCATACGCCCTGTAGATACTAAGGAATACCACAACGATGAAGTATTGATTCATAACTTCATTGGGAAAACATTCTACGACGATTATGTAATTTCTAAAGTTTAGAAATTATCTATCATAGCCTTAACCATAAATCAAATGAGTTTAATTTAATATTAACTCATTAAATCTATATTACATCTGAAGAAATATACACATATATTTCCATAAAGACTGTAATAAAATTCTTTTGTACAAAATATTAATTGTGACATTTTTTTTAACGGGTAGGTAATACCCGAGAGATATGTAAATTCACAATTAATATGTTACATTCTTCGAATCTGATTCAGCAAATCATCCATTATACTCCCTACTTTCACAACAATATACATTCTTTTATAGAAATCAAAACAACCATACTCATTCAAAAATCTAATTACATATTCTGATTTTGAAATCGCAGAATTCAATTCAAGATATAACCGGTATCATCACTCTTAGATTCTTACATCTTTCAAAGCTATACTTTGACTTCAAAACTGTGTTAGAACATCGTATGTATATTAACGATTATAATCTGTGTTCAAGACCTTCGAAATACCTGAAGACACTTCAAATAATGAACAATCGAGATAATGATCCAACCACATGTTATCCACAGTTACGTACCTGAAAAACTCTTGAAACCAAAGTCATAATTTAACACGTATCCATGTCAGACCTTTTGGCATTTACTAACTAAAATAACTTTTCAATCCCTTCTAAAAATAGACGGTTTTGTCACAGCTCCAGCAAACCAACTTCAATTGTTCATTCGAATAAGCCTTATTATAATGATTACCCCTTCATCATTATTACCGAGAACCTTTCATATCTCTCCACATTAGCAGTAAACTTATTAACAACTTCATTGATCTTTGACTTTCCGAAAAATCTTTATATTTATCAAAACCCCATCATTTACTCATATGCATCTTGTAACGAGAATTGCCATACGAATCATCAGAAATTAGCAATCAGTATTTTGAAATCTCGCAGCATGTCTACGCCAACAATTATATGTGTCTATCTTCTGGACTTATATACTTTGAATGTGAAGTTTCTGGAAAACACTCTAAACTGCGAACTAGTTCTCGAAATGCTGATGAAGTAGCAAAAACTATAAACGACCTTAACAGTAAAAAGTTTGATGATAAAGAGTAGTGTGTTGGCAAAGCTCAGAAAAAGAGAAGATTTGGTACTGAAAAATACGGATTGAGCAAACCATGAAGAAGGCTGTGGATAAATCACAAGGACGAAATCTACCTTCAAAGAATCCAAATGATTTCGTGTCTGCTGAATTCATTATCGAATACCTTGCTCCTGACTCTAAACCCTTACGGACAATATTCTTCATCATCCTCTGATATTAGAAATTCTAAGATATCATCGTATCTTTCATTATAAATATCCTCCATATTTCTGAAGATATTTCCATAATTATTCTTATCTGAAATCATTTACCTCTTCGCACTGTCTGTATTACATCATAAAAGAAACTATTTTAGTTTCTAAATTCTGAAACTTTCGAATTTAAAATAGGAATATTTTTGAAGTAGTGTTGGGAACCGAAGCATGAACTAGTATAATATAATGATACTTGATCAACGTGATTATATTACAGTAAGTCATGCTGAGTTTCTAAATGGAACATGATGATTCACAGATCATAACGTCATCATGTGCTATGTTACACGACTCTTGTATTCTCTTTAACCTCTAAAATATCAAGAAAATATTTCTTGATGATTCGGCCTTTTTCGAGGTATTCTAGTAATTTGACAAGTCAAGATCGTGTCATTACAATTTCCTTCTTAGAACATTAACAATGTTCATTCCGAAATTCATATATGCGAATTCTGGACCATTACAAGCGGTGCTTAATCGCAAGAAAAAGAAACGAAAGGACAAAACTCTGAAATAAAAATTGCTGTATAAATCGCAGCAAATAAAAGAGAGCATTAATTGGGGATGACAATGATTATAGAAGACAGAAGCAGGGACATCGAAATATAAGGGAAGATATAAAACCCAACAACAACCCAGAAACTATAAACCGTATATATCGATGCATATAGCAATATAAAGATACGGGAGAACTAAAAACACTATAAAACCAAGAGTATAGTAGAAGTAAATAGATACTTCCGAAGGTAGATGAAAAAGAAGAACGACAGATATGAAAGTGAGGAGTATATCGAGAATCAGCACTAGATGAAGCATATTGACGAATAATTTTAAAGTAAGAATTGAGGGAGAAAGAATAGAAGGTGTGAATTAAAAGGAAACGAAGGAGGTGGATTTATAGTGAAAAATCCGACATAAAAATCGAGATGAATCATCGCATTAAATCGAAGAGGATCATAATTTCCTTAATCACCAAAGAATCAAATCCTATATAGATTACAAAGATTTTCTTTAATCCGGAGATCAACCGTGATGACGTCAAAAGATAAGACGAATCCCTATTTTCTCATTTCACTCTTTTACGATAGCTTCACTCATACGTTTCGAGTAATCAAATTATTTTATCCATATTTCTCAATCATCATAAAACCCTATGAATCAACTTATATTCGTCATAATAACATTCTTATTGTTAGCCATGACGACCTCGATCAAATTTCGGGACGAAATTTCTTTAACGGGTAGGTACTGTGACGACCCGGAAATTTCCGACCAAATTTAAACTTAATCTTTATATAATTCCGACTTGATAAGCAATGAATTTTTAATAAATCTTGAACCTCCGGAAAGAGTTTTACACAAGCTTTTGTTCACCCTTTTATTCCGACGATTCACGAACGTCATAACTTGATTTAATTGTTTAATTGTTTAATTATTGTGTATATATATGGATTTATATATATTTAACTTGAAAATATGATAATTAAATATCTCATTAAGTATATTAACAAAGTAATGTATATATATTTTCATACTACTAATTTAAAGAGTTTTTGAACAATATATATATATATATATATATATTACTATTTAAACGACGTAATTAACTTATGTTAAAATATATTTACATATAATGTATTACGAGTGTAAATACATCCTTACAAGTATTGAATACACTTTATAATATACCAATACATATAAAGGATAGCTATACTCATATTTTTGTTCAATTTTCTCAAGAATTCTACTCGCATTCATACGGTATTTTTACCCGTATTATACACAGCTTCTAGAAGTATTTACTATTAGTATATACCAATAGAAATCTGCAATTATTTGTGTAATATGTCATCCATGACCTAATCAATTTAATATGTCATCCATGACTTAATACATTTTAACTTATCTTAGATATTTTCACTAAAAGCCAAATTTTCAAGCCTATAAATAAGCACCATTTCTAACTCATTTTTACACATTCATTTTCTAAATTTTACTTCCAATTTTCACACACACTTGCAAGAACTCTCTCAAGTTTTGTTCTACTACTTCTTTCCAGCAACTTTACATTCTAAACTTGAGGTAAAAACTCTACTTCAACTCTTGTTCAATTCATATGTTTATAGCTATCTATATAAGAGTTTATAAACTAGAACATAGTTTAGTTGATTCTAAACTTGTTTGAAAAACTAATCTAATCTTTCTAACTTAACTCTAATAACATTTATTTATATGTATTATGATGTTATATTATGTTAATATAAGAACTTATAACTTGTACATATGAAGAACACCTTGAAACTTAACATATATCCTTTAATCTCCATTCAGTAAAAAGCGGGCTATTTTGGGTTGGGAATTAAAAACCTATCTTAGACTTTGAGTTCGAGGCTAAGACTTTGGAAATATGTTAATATATGTAAATAAGACTTCCAGTATTTTTTTCATGATTTTAGACAAAGTGGAAGTATTTTATCAAAAATCATATATTTGGTGGATGCCGGGATTTTTCCAAATCTGTCCACCGACAAAAAAGATGGTAAAGCTCTAAAAATTACTACTTGGGATGAACTTTTAGAATTGGTTTTGTAAAATTGACTTCTTAAGGAATCCATAGCAATTTGATTCACTTTAAACGGAGTTGTAATGAATATTTGGCGAGTAAAACAAAACCTGTTAAAATTAACGTGGTATGGACAAAATTTATATTATAAAAACTATATTAACCATATCCTTGTTAACTTTTCCTATATATATATATATATATATATATATATATATATATACCGATTATTGGACTGTTGGACTTTTCGGACTATTTTGGACTACTAAACTTGACAACTTAAATAATCACATGTGATTGAAAATATAAACTTAAATAATCACATGTGATTGAAAATATAAATAATCACATGTGATTGAAAATATAAACTTAAATAATCACATGTGATTGAAAATATAAATAATCACATGTGATTGAAAATATAAACTTAAACAATCACATGTGATTGAATATATGATATGAACTTGCTACATTAATTTTGTTCACATGTATTATTATCTAAATCGTTATTATTATTATAGGTTCGTGAATCCAAGGACTACCATATTTTTAATAAGTTAAAAACTTATTATTAATATACTTTTACTACCGTGAGTATATAGTCCCATTTTTAAACTCTACAAATATTTTGGGATGAGAATACATGCATTTTATGTTTTACGCCATGGACACAAGTACTTAAAATATATTCTATGTTGAGTTGTACCACCTTGCATATCTTCCCTAATAGCTTGGTAACTAATATTTACATGTTGTAAGAACATGTAAGCGCGAATCCTATTGATAGATCTATCGGGTTTGACAACCTCAACCGGGCTAGTCGCTCTAGTATCGTAAACGGTTGCATAGTACTTCATTCTTACTACACTTGGTACAATGTAGGGAGATTTCATAATAAAGGGAATATGCCACATTAGTGGTTAAGTATGGTTACCGAAGCGCTCAACAACTTATAGAATACTTTTATACACTTGCGAGTGTACATATATTTATAACTATGAAAATCTTGTGGTCTATATTTATATCGATGCTAAACCTATATATCTCACCAACCTTTGTGTTGACTGTTTAAGTATGTTTATTCTCAGGTCCTTAAGAAAGTCTTCCGCTGTTGTATTATCTGAGCAAGCTGTGCATGGAGTCTCATGCTTTTGTTTAAATGAAGTGTTGCATTCAATAAAACCTTTGTCATGTATTATATTCGATTGTTATGTTACGTGTGTAGTATTTGGAAACCGATGTATCATGGGGATTATTTCTTAAATAATCGCCCACTTGTTTAAAACATGCATTATGTATAATAATGGTGTGTTTTTTATGAAATGAATGCAATATTTTTCTAAAACGTATCATATAGAGGTCAAATACCTCGCTAT
Organism: Rutidosis leptorrhynchoides; assembly: GCF_046630445.1. Taxonomy (NCBI): domain Eukaryota; kingdom Viridiplantae; phylum Streptophyta; class Magnoliopsida; order Asterales; family Asteraceae; genus Rutidosis; species Rutidosis leptorrhynchoides. Next base: position 322,040,244 of record NC_092342.1, on the reverse strand, counting down.
GGGACCAATGAATAAAGTACTGCGTTTATAGTAATATGGACGGGTCATTTCAGTATCATATAGAGGTCAAATACCTCGCAATGAAATCGATGAATGACGTGTTCGTCCATATGAATTTGGAGCGATCGTCACAGTTGGTATCAGAGCGTTGGTCCTAGCGAACTAGGTCTTGCATGAGTGTGTCTAACTGATAGTTGTTAGGATGCATTAGTAAGTCTGGACTTCGACCGTGTCTGCATGTCAAAAGTTTTGCTTATCATTTTTTGTCGGAAATTACCTCCTTATCATTTCTAGTCTAGACACGTTTTACTGCATTGATTGCATGAATAGTGTATCGACAAAATTCATATCTTAGCGCATCTGTTACTGTAAACTTTTCCTGACATCTTCCAAAAAATTTTCCGTGATTTATGGAATTTGGTATTATATATACATATGTAAATTATGTATTGAAGAATACCAAACTAAATTCTATAATCTAATTCATATTAAAAATCATCTCCCTAATTATACAAGATGGATCCCGTATCTAGTTCAAATTCCTTAAACTCTGACAGCTATTCCGATATGGATATTCACCTGAATTCCGAAGACAGTGTAACCGGAATGGATCAATCAATTAGCCATCATCTATTCTGGATGAATTGGGGATGGGTTCGTAGCCTACTTAATTATTGGAGACAAGAAGAAGGCGATCCCTTCCATCCACCACATTGCCCTCTTGGCGAAGAACCTGAAGCACTTACCGGCGAACCTGTTCGAGACACCATTTTCTCTCTCATTTCCAGAGTATCTCGTCACAATAATATACTGTCTCAAATTCTGGATCTTATTCATCCGCTCGTCCTAACCGCCAATCATCCCGGTGTAGTAGAAGAAGTCAACGAGCTTCGCGCTCGGGTAGTGGCTTTGGAGAATATGGTGCAAAGGTTACAAGCACCAGCAGCATCACCGACATCAACAGTACTACCAACAACAACACCAACAGTACCATTACCACCACCAACAACATCCGCATCGCAAACCTCAACTTCACAATCTGTCCCACGAGCATCAATGTCATACGCACCGTAGTTACCAAGAAATACCAGCAACAATAACCGATGAAATATTAACTCATTTCTCCTGAAGAAATTTTATGTATATTTAATATATATGAATTTTGAAATCAAAATAAATCTTTTCGTACTAAGCTATTACGTGTGAATCTTAACTGGTAGGTACTACTCGGTTAGTTCATATTACTAATATGCAATGATGTACATCCTTCCTTAACAACTTAACCATTGTTAACTACAATCTCTGTTTCAACTTAATGAATTCCATTTCATAATAAACCAAGTGTATTATTCAATTACATAATTGATTTTACATTTTCATTTTCAATGTACTCGAAACTTTCCAGAAAACATCATATGTGCCTTGTAAGGTTCACAAAAATTCCACGAACACCAACATCCTTCACCGAGGAATGTCAATAAGAATAATTAATGAAGTATTGATTTCATTAGTGAAATACTCCATGAAGATTATGTAATGTCTAATGTTTTAGAGATTATTCATTTCTAATTCAAGCCAAAAATCAAATGAGCTTAATATAATTTTAACTCATTTAATCTGAATTACATCTGAAGAAAATATACATACAGATATTTTCATAAAGACTGTAATGAAAAATTCTTTTGTACAAAATATTACTTGTGAAATCTTTAACGGGTAGGTAATACTCGGGAAATATATAAGTTCACAATTAATATGTTACACTGTACATTCTTCAAATTTAATTCAAAAATCATTAACTATACTCACTACCTTAACTGCAATACACAATCATTTTATACAAATTCAATTACATATTCTGATATTGACGGATCAGAATTCAAGTCATAACTCTGAACCAGTGACATCATTCTTAGATCTCTATATCTTTCAAAGTTATACTTTGACTTCAAAACTATGCAAGATCCTTTAGCGTTGTTTTTACCGAAAATAATCTTGCATTCCTTTTTCAAAGTATCCAATTTTACTATACTTCTAACCAGTCAACTTCGACTTTTCAGATTAGCCTTATTATAATCTTGACATATACATTCTTGTTACCGGGGAACCTTTTATGTTCCACCACATTAGCAGTAAATTTACCAACAACTTCATTTATCCTTGATCTTCCGAAAAATCCTTATACTCATTGAAACCCTATTATGTACTCATTCACATCTTGTAACGGTAATTGCCATACCAACAACCGGGAATTAGCAATCAGTATTTTGAATCTCGCAGCATTTTCTACGACAACAGTTATATATAGATAATATCTATCTTCTAGACTTACATACTTCGAATGTGAAGTTTCTGAAAAACATCCCAAACTATGAACTAGTTCTCTGAAATTGGAACAATGCTGATGAAGCAGCAAAAACTGTAAACGACTTTAACAGTCAAAAGTTTGATGATAAAGAATAGTATGGTGGTAAAGCTGAGAAAAAGAGAAGGTTTGGAACTGAAAAACGGTTTGAGCAGACCATGAAGGAGGCTGTGGACAAATCACAAAGACTAAATCTATCTTCAAAGAATTCAAATGATTCAGTGTCTGCTGAAATAATTAGCGAATACCTTGCTCCTTACTCAAAAACCTTTGCGGACAATATTCTTCATCATCATCTTATCTTAAATATTCTAAGATATCATCGTATCTTCCATTATAAATATCCTCCATATTTATGAAGATATTTTTCATAACTATTCTTATCTGAAATCATTCATCTCTTCGCGCTATCTGTGTTACATCATAAAATAAACTATATTAGTTTCAAAAATCTGAAAAATTCAAAAAATGGATGTTTGAAGTAGTGTTGAGAACTGAAGCATGAATTAGTATAATATAATGACACTTGATCAACGTGATTATATTACAGTAAGTCATGCTGAGTTTCTAATGGAACGTGATAAAGGTTCACAGATTTCACCCTCATCATGAACCATGTTACATAACTCTTTCATTCTATTTAACCTCTAAACATATCAAGAAAATATTTTCTTGATGATTCGGTCTTTTTTGAGGTATTCTGGTAATTTGACAAGTCAGATTGTGCCATTACCGTTTCTTTCTTAGAATATTAATTATATTCATTCCGAAATTCATACCTACAAATTCTGGACCATTATTCGCTTGACTTAAAGTCGGGAAGAGAAAACGAAAGCATGAAGCTCCGAAATATAATGGAAAATATAAAGCCCGAAAACAACCCCGAAATTACAAACCGTGTATATCAATGCGTATAGCAATATAAAGACACGAGAGAACTAAAAATACTATAAAGCCAAGAGTATAGTAAAAGTGAATAGATTCCTCCGGCGGTAGATGAAAAAGAAGAATGATAGATATGAAAGTTAGGAGTATATCAAGAATCAGAACGGGATGAAGCATTTTCACAATCTGTTAAGAAGTATGAAATAAGGAAGAAGATTATAGGAGTGGTGAAAATAAATGAAACGGAAGAGGTCAATTTATAGCAAAATATCAGACATAGCAATCGAGGCAGATTACGCATTTAATCAAAGGAAATCTTAATTTCCTTAAATTTTGAAGAATCAAATCTTATTTAGATTATAAAGATTTTCTATTCCTTAAATTTCGGAAATCAATCGTTACTACGTCAAGAGATAAGACGCATCTCTATTCTCCATTTCACTCTATTATGATAACTTCCCTCATACGCTTCGAGTAATTGGATTGTTTTATCCATATTATTCAACAGTGATAAAAATTCCATTTATCAACTCATATTCGTCATGAAAACATTTTTATTGTTAGCCATGACGACATCACTCAAATTTCGGGACGAAATTTCTTTAACGGGGAGGTACTGTGATGACCCAGAAATTTCTGACCAAATTTAAACTGAATCTTTAACGTTTTCGACACGATAAGCAAAGTCTATGAAGTTGAATCTCAAAATTTTGAACTATTCAATTACCCTTCGATTGTTCTCAATGATTCGCGAATAATTATATGTAAATAGATACATATACTATAACTTGAAAACGTAACAAAGTGTTAAGTAAACTATATTGTGCATTAAACTTATTGGTTTGATTATCTGATTGATATATTTAACTACGGAGTTAAAAGATTATGCTAAACAATTGAATTAAAAGATATTTACTGAATCCTTTAAGGATTGTGATATTATTACGGGTCTCTGTTGTGAGGTCCACGTTGATTTGTGAAATCATTCTTTTTTACGGTATTCGGAATAAATGGTAAAGTGTTTGTTTAAATAACGTAATTTGGACACATACAATAATAAGGAATATTAACTGTTAGAATTAAATCTATGAATAACTTGCGATGTGTATTTTAAAACGTGTTTATCCATATTGAAAATATATATTTAATAATACGGTAAAATATAATATTAACTTGGTCATAAAACGATTTGATATTAAATATATATTCACAAATAGCGAGACAATGATTTATAAAAGTAAATGACCAAAACACTCGAAAGTTTAAGATGCACTTTGAGTGATATAATTTATTGATAATTTAAGACTATATTTTGACAAAGGTACGAGTCACAAAACGTAAAGTGCTAGTTTTCTAAGCGTACGAAAATGCGTTCTAGAAACCGGAACAGGGACATAAGTCGAGTGACGACGTACGACTTATCGAAACAAAAATTACAAGTCCACTATGCACATGAATTTAATATAATATATAATTAATTATATAAATTAATTATATTATATTTATAATTAAAAAATATGTCGACAAGCTAGTGTACAAAAGAGATGTGAGCTGTCCAGGCAGGCCATGCAATCGCATGGCATTTGCACTAGAATCCCATGCGATCGCATGGGCATCAGATTCAAAAAACATTATAAAAGCTCGCGAGTTCAGTTGTTTGTCACACATACATATTTATTTATATTACTTCCTCCGTATTTAAATTATTATTATTATTATTATTATTATTATTATTATTATTATTATTAAGATTAATATTATTATTAATCTTATTAATTATTAGTATTATTAATTATTAATTAGTAATATACATAAAATACTACGACAAGGTTATGAGCGTGTCACTTTCAAAAATGGGTTTTTGAGCGGGATAAAGTTAAGGAAATTATGGGTTATAGCTATGGAGGTTATGGGTAATGTTCATGGGTATTATTTACAAGTCAAACCTACTGTTATCATCTATGTTGCGTCTACGTACTTTTCTGCAATATTGAATCACAATATTGATACGTAAGCATTTGTATTTTATCTTTTATATACTAATAGTGTATCCATGTCTAGTGCTCGAGTATATATATTTATGCATGCTCGTATGCAAAATTTCGTCGTTAAACAGTTATGATGAATCACGAAGTAAATACATATATTACTGATAAAAGGTATAAGATATACATGTTTTTGGAAAGCTAGCGAAAAATCAATAACTTTTCATTTAGATATCGAAAAATTTCGGTGAACGAATTAAAAGTTATGATCAACTGAATTATGATTAACGTTAATTAAAATTGCTTTTGAATCTGCAATTGATATTTAAATAACTTGTTAATAAGATTGATAAAGTGAATTTTTGAATATTACCGGCCGAGTAAATGAATCCTTATATAGGACATGTCTCGTTTTGTTAAACAACTGTCAAAATTGACTTTTTGAAACAACTTTGGATAACTTTTGTATGTCAATCTCGAGCATTAGGATTGTGATACACTATGACCAGACCTAGCTTGATAGACATTTATTGACCAACATATGTTCTCTAGGTTGAGATCTATGGTTATTTGGTAATCCGAGTTTCAGTCACATTTTGATGAACGACTTTATATGCTGCTAAGGTGAGTTTCATTGATCCCTTTTTAATTGCTTTTGCAATCTGTATTTTGGGCTGAGAATACATGCAATTTATTTTAAATGCAATGGATACAAGTACATACTTAATTCTACACTGAGTTTAAACCGAAAATCCCTTAGCTTTGGTAACTAGTAGCTGCCAGTACATAGGATATGGACTGGTGGGCGCGAATAACAGTATATGTATCCATAGGGCTTGACATCCCCATCCGAGCTAGAGCGCTAGCCTTTTAACAGACGTGTGTTATCTGAGTTTAGGACACGTTGGTTTGCGTGTATTAAAACGAATGGGGTATTTATCATTATAACGTTAAAGCTTAGTTACCAGGGTGCTCTGTTATGTAGAATCTATTGATAAACGTTTCTGGATGAAACAACTGAAATCTTGTGATCCACTTTTATATACGGATTATACGAAACACTAAAACTATGAACTCACCAATCTTTGTGTTGACACTTGTTAGCATGTTTATTCTCAGGTTTCCTAGAAGTCTTCCGCTGTTTGCTTATATGATATACAAGCTATGTGCATGGAGTCTTACATGGCATATTTTTCAAGAAAACGTTGCATTCACCAAATCATCACCATGTATCTTATTTTGACTGCATTGTCAACGGAAGTACTGTTGTAAACTATTATTTACGGTGATTGTCTATATGTAGAAATCATCAGATGTCGAAAATCTTTGATTTAAATATTCATATATGGTTTGCCTTTTCAAAAGAATGCAATGTTTATAAAACGTATCATATAGAGGTCAAATACCTCGCAATGAAATCGATGAATGACGTGTTCGTCCATATGAATTTGGAGCGATCGTCACACATATATTTCATTTTTTTAGGGATAGATGAATATACAGGAATGAATAGTTGTTATACTCAAAAGTATTAGTTTCATATAATACTACAACACAGAACCAACAAATGGAGCCTAGGTGTAATTCAAGCACATTAAAGCCAATCCTGGCCTAATGTAACCAACTGACTGCACATATCAACAAATCGAACTTAGCAGAAAATAATTATATCGATAATTATCACACCTTTTAAGTTCACTTATACTCCCACAAAGCCAAAAACAACATTAAATAAGTGGTTTTAATCAAACATTAAATAAGCATACATACCTTTAAGCATTTTTTAATAAGAAAAAATGTTCAAACATCAAACAAAACAAAACAAAATTTAGAGTTTAAAATATTTAACAACGCACTAATAAAATAAAGTAAAAACTAAGCAGTTAATGGATGATATATGAATTAAAAAAAAAAGTATAAACTTCAATGTCCTCTTTCACATGCCCAACTTTTGACGAGTTTTAAATGCCCAACTTGGGGCATGATACCATAATATTTCAGTTTTGATCTCAACATCCTTTCTTTGTAATCTAAAACGACGGACTGCGTTTCGATCCTTCCGAGTTTCATCAATTTATAAAACAGACAGCCAGACAGGCGTTTGCAGCCAGCACCTACAGATTTCAATATTTTTGAAAGGTTCTCGCAATATCCGACATGAAGTGTCTCCAAATTTTGACAATATTGTCCAATAGCCTCCCAACCTGAAATCCCAATCCTTCTACAAGCTGTTAAGTTCCACTCTTGTAACAAAGGACAACCTCTTGAGATTTTAACTATAACATCATCATCTTCGACAAATAAGCAGTAAGCAAGGTTAAGGATTTTTAGGTTTGAAGCAAATCCTAAACCGATAGGTTCCAACAGAATTTCACTAGGACCTACTCGAGACCACCTCCACTTACAATTTGACCAACAGCCTTAGATTTCAAGTTGCAATAAAATGCATCTAAACAAGCAAGAGTTGGAGAACACTCTCAAAAGCCTACGCCAAGGATATTATGACAACCGCTTACTCTGAGTGCTCTGAGTTGACGACAGTTTTGGTTGAGTAAATAAATTCCATCGTCAGTAATACTGTTGCAATCAACGAGATTCACCTCTTTTAAAGATGTACATGATTTTGATAAGATTTCCAACCCAAGATCAGTAATAGATGTAGACGTAAGACTAATAACGGACAACATCGGACAAGCAGAAGCAACCAATGTAAGTACACTGTCAGTGATGAATTTACAATGATCGAGATAAAGAGAGTGCAATGTAGAGCCATATTTTAGCAATGGAGTTAAACATGAATATGTGATATGTTGGCATCCACTACAGCCAAGAGTTAGTATCTCTAATTGTGTATGTCAATTAAGCAGTTTATCGATGATAAATGAATCAATGATAGAGTTATCATTAGAGCATCGGAGTTTCAATGATTTACGGCTCGAATTATGAATATCATGAAAAGTAACACAGGTAAGACCGAAAGAATTTTGATCGATAATTGAATTTAGTTTTTGATAAATACAGTACCAAGTGTCATAATCGAGTTGAAGCTTCCTAGTACAACGCCGGAGACTTGAATATCCACCCATAGATCGATCAGTTGAATTTAATTAAACTGTATTCTGTAAATAACAAGGCTGCTAACTAATAAAAATATTAAAATAAAGCGACAAATTCGTTCCTGTAATTGATATGATGAGATTGGCTACTGCTGTTAGGGTTTCGTTGATGTTCGAGGAAGATAATGACGGTTTCGCAAAAAAGAATTCTTGTGAAGGATGCTATAAATTTTATATAACCCAAGTAAATGGACAATCAAAAGAATTGAATCCTATACTTATACTGTAAGCAACAAGATAACGATAATAGTAATAATAATAATAACTAGTAAAATGACCCGTAAAATTACGGGTTTGTTTAAACAAAATAATTTACTGACATGTTTTAAGTATTAAATAAATGTAAATGTTAAATTTATTTACTTTAATGATCCGTTTGACTAAGAAACTTGTCGTTGTTTTTACAAATATATAGAGACATGTATTTTCGCATACATATGTAACTTAATTAATTTCGTAAAAAGAATTCATATTTGAATATTAATATTATAATAATTATAATTATAATTATTATATTAAAAGTAAATAAAAATAATAATAAAGTTCGCTCAAAATTGAGTATTTGTATTTTTAATAATAATGATAATTATTAGTAATAATAAATGTCTTTTAATTTTTTTAGAAAATTAAAATTACAATCTAGGAGAGATTAGTATTACCTTATAAAAGATTTCGTATTATATTTTTAATTAAATTAATATATAATGATGACATTATCATTATGAAAATTAAAAGGTAATTAGCTTAATGATGACATCATCATTTTAGAGCTTTATATGACTATATAGATAATAATAATAATAATAATAATAATAATAATTGTACTAGTATTTTTGATAATTAATTAATATTGATATTAATATTGTTAATATAATAATGATAATAATAATAATTTTTTTGAAAGACAGATACAAACCTTATTATGCATTACCTAGAGCTTTTTACAGAATTTGTACATATTTCTATCGGCTCAGATTATGAGTTAATAGCATACGGTATTTATCTCGCCACTAATTACACGTTCACAACAACATAGCAAACAATTTCAGCGTGTTGTTATTTCGTGGTAGACAGGATTTACTAAATGAACTTTTATTGCACGTCCGGTCCCTCTCATTTAAGTAAAGGATTTACTATAGTATGACATGCTATTTCATTATCATACATTAATAGTGTTGCATTTTTCTGCATGACATTGTCTTCAGTGGCGAAAACAGGAATTTTTTTCACCCGGGGCGAAATTTTTTTTAAAGCGTATCAATTTTTTTTTTTGTAAAATATAGAGGTTTTGGGGAAAAATATGGTGATTTTTGAGCAAAATGTGAAGGTTTTTGGGCAAAATACGAAGGTTTTGGGGCAAAATACGGAAGCTTTGGGGCAAAATATGGTGGTTTTGGGGCAAATTATTTTTTCCACCGGAGGCAAAATCGAAAAATCCAAAAATTTTACACTAAAAATTGCAAATCGACTGGGGGCATCTGCCCCCCCTTGCCCCATGCTATTTCCGCCACTGATTGTCTTGAAGGAGCCATTGCAGCCATATACTTTAAAATTTGTAGTTTCCATTGCTCTATATTTGAATTCCGATGATGATGTTGACACAACACATTGTAACTTAGTTCTTCATGATATTAGTTCCACCAAGACTAGTAAAATAACTGGTGGTACATGATTGTTTAGTAGACGGGATCACATGTTACAAGTGGTTGGGGCCCTGAGATCCTTGCAAGAGGTCTCAGGTTCAATTTTTGGGGTGGTCAGGGAAGGGTTGGAAACAGCCAGGGAGTATTCCTGATGGGCTGCGTACACTAGAGTATGAGGTCGGATTACTCGCCCTTCCCGGGTAACCCGAACAGGGAACACCTTACAACTTTCAACTTGTAGGAAGAATATACCTTGTCTCATTGTGGTTTTCTTAACTATCCTAATACACGAATCCCAGCATCCATATGTGTTTGACGTGAATTTTTTAGAAACTAGTTGAGTTGATTCACCGAGTATGTTATGTTTGGTCCAATTATTACGAGATACAACCACCTACTCACCAAGCATCTATATACCAAGCATCAATTGTACTAAAAGTGATCTTTTTTTGTAAGCGCATCATTTGTTCTGTGCGAAAAGTACTAGGGAGGCTTCCTTGAGCCCTAGAATCTATCTAAGATATCTAACGTAAATTTCCTATTACTTATCATGATATCTTACGACAATCAAGCAACTTCAATGTCCAAAATCATTTGCATGGAAATGGAAGTGCTGATGAGGAAAATGTAAGATAAATGAAAACCAACATTCATTTTATAGACGGGGTATGGCAATTAGTCAAGTAGCCATTGTTTATCACCTCCAATGTGACACAAGTAGATACAATCGTTTTAACATTCGAGTCATCAAAATAATTTGTATCAAAAACGTACAGACTAATGTTTTGACTAATGTTTTTGAAGGTGCATAATCATGTCCATGGGATGTGCCACAAAGCCAGTGACTTCAAATGTAATCTAAAGACGCGACAATAAGCAAATTGGTATTTTCAATGTACCTAGCAATCAGTTACAAACAAATAATACGAAAATATTCGTTTATTTAGGTTTTACATGGTAGTGCAAGGAGCATACTCAATTCTTTCCTGCACATAAGAGATAAAACTTAACTCTATACATGACCAAAATCGAGTCCATATTTTCATGCCTCAAAAGACCTCTTTTTCTTATTTGGAAACGATATTTTATGATGTGATCAAGAAAAGGCCAGTGTAACTCGGTAAAAATTGATAACTGTAAATTGAAGAAAAGTCATTCATATTTAAAGCAGCATTGTTTCTGGATTCTCGATATAGCCTTTGAATGCTTTTAGCCATTCTGCACCAATAGCACCTAATAACACAATACCCATATAAATATTATTAGCATCTAATACCTTTTTCTGAAGAAAATGACAAATGTGCGAGAATCAACACTTTTAGTTGTGATAAGTGATAAAACGTACCATCAATCACACGATGATCACAACTCAATGTAACAGACATGTATGATGCAAAACTGAATTCTCCAACGCTCGAGCCAGGAATAACTCTCCTCTCGGCTGCACATAATTCATTTAGTTAACATATGAGTTTGTCGACGGTATTTAGCAATAAGTGTGACCCATTTACTTGTGACCCGATCAATTTGGGTTAAGTTCTATCACAAGAAACTCAATAATAAAGAGTATAGCTAACAGAGGAGTGCAACGATGGATCAACAGTAGCCCAAAGTCAAATTGTAATATATCCAATATACCAAAATTAAAGAATGTTGATATTGTATTGTATCCATTAATAAAAAAAAAACGAAAGTCATAGTTTTCGACTGAAATTCTGATAAAAAGAGTGTTTGCAGGTCAACCCACAGTTGTAAATATCCCGGATTACTCCTTTTTAAGAATAGGACGATTTTTTATTTTCCAAAATGCATTTATATTAATCGGTCAATGAGTCAAAATTGGATTTGTTGATCAAAGTCAAATTTGGTCAACATTTTAATACGAATTTAAATTTAAACTAGAATTTAAGAGTCTTTGAACTAATGAATGATTATGTTTATGTTTCTAGACAATTATGTTAGAGTTTATGTTTATTCTAAACTTTATTATTTAAATATATAAAAAAGTCCAATCGGATTAATCCCCGAGTTTCCGATTACTCCCTCCAAAGTGTCGACCAAGTACTCCCTGAATAGGGAGTTTTGCAACCTTGAATAAACCCGGCTTGGCTCGGGCAATTACGTGTGATAAAAAGCAACCAGTTCTAACCCGAACCTGTTTTGACCCATTCCCCAACCAGCCAATTTTGCCACCTCTACTAAAAATTTTGTCGTAAACATGATGTAGAATGATCTATCTATCTACTCACCAGATCCAACTGCTAGAATACCGGCCTGGGGTGGATTTATGATGGCACAAAATTGCTTGATCCCAAACGGTCCCCCTAGATTTGAAACTGTAAATGTACCTCCCTGCAAAAAAGAGAATATGAACTTCTGAATCATGACCTAAAAAGATGCAGATATTAACAAGGTCAGACCTCATATTCAGCTGGTTTTAAGCTGTTTTCTCTAGCTTTTTTTGCTAAATTCTTTACATCCTCTGAGATTGTTGACAAGCCTTTCTTATCAGCATTCTGAAAGATACAATTTGTTAGAACAATATAAATCATAGCTGGTCATGAATATACAGGTGCATTAGAAGTGTTCACTTCATCCTTTTACTTGTATAAGTCGATATAGGTTATGTAACGGATCAAACAGGCAAAAAAAGAAGAATTTTTTAAAAAGAATTTAGCTTAATGGGTAAACAAGTCAAATAAGCTGAACAAACAAGTCAAACTTACTCGGAGTGAACTTTAAAAGCACAAAACCTCCAAAATCATTTTATTCAAAAAAATCAGATGACAAGTAATATTTGCAATAATTGTCACAGTAATTATTTATAAACAACGGTAAGAGTTCTAGCCAAATGTTTCTTGGGTCAATCCAACCTGACATGAACCATACAAAAAAAATTGCTCCTTTTGGCCCATTACCAACTCGCCCATTGTTCCACCTGCAAGGGACAGTAATGGCAACTAAAAGATACAATAACTAACCCTTATGACAGGTACAAAGAGTCCATTATCTGTCTGCACAGCCACATTGATGTGCACTTCATGAAACCTATGATATCATCCATTGGACACACATTATGATAATGTTAAGTTACTACGTACTCTATTATTATTATCTTACAAACAGAAGAATGTAATTCCCAGTTTTAATATACTTACTGGCGAATATAATCGTTAGTCCATGAACTATTACATTGAGGAACTTTACGAAGGGCCAATGCGGCAGCCTGAAAAGAAGTAGAATAAAGTATGTTGATGTCAGGAGCTTTATATCTGTGATTTTGTGTATAATATAACACATATGTGTGTCTAACACTAGGAATCATTAATTATAGTTAACACCCCATAGATCTAATCAAAAAAGTATTGATACGTCCTTTCTAAAAACGGCTATTTCTACTTGAGACCGCGAAAACGATGCAGAAAAAGAGATGGATACCTTGATCACCAGATCATTAATGGAAATCTTTTTCCCTCCTGAAGCTTCTTGTATTAAATTGAGATCCGCACGCAATCTAAAGAAAACATCATCATATCATCTTGAGAGACTAATTAGTGTTATATTCTCAAATTTAAGTTTAATTAGCACTCACTTTGTAAGTTTGTCGACACAGGTATCTACAGTGAGATAATAATGAGGAATGGTTTGCTTTGAAAGCAACAAGCGTGATGCTGTGACCTGTTAAGATTAAAAGATAAATTAGCTCTATATAGCTTAAGAAGAATATATGATTCTTTAATCAACCCAAAAACTTAACAGATGAGGTAGCATATAGATTCTAATGCAAAATATCTGACAGGGTTGTAGATACAAGATTACACAGGGAAGTTAATGAAGATGGTAACCTTTCTTATCTGAGAATTTGGAATATCGGTGTAATTTATAGCAGAAACTGTTGCTTGATCAGCCTTTGATGGTGCAGCTGGAATTTCTTTCTTGCCAGAGGCTACAAAAGGAGGGTAGGGTGAGTCAAAGCAATGCAATTAAGCAAACGAAAGAGAAGAAAATCAACTGATAGTGCCATACAAAATGACAATCCATTAACTAAAACATGGGTTATATTAGAGCTATTTTTACTCTCTAAAGAGTCAGATGGGTAAAATCGAAAGGTTTCAATAAACCATCCTTATGGTTTAGTCTAAATATCACTAGCAGTCCCTTGGAATATTTAATCACATCAATGATCCTTATTTTAAAAAAAAAAATATTATGCCCACGTTCCTTTCCTCCAACTTCCTTCCAATTGGGCCGTTACCCCATGCCATGTGAATAGCATATGAGGGCAGAAATGTCCTTTAGACCATCGAGAGAGTAGGTAATGAAATGGGGTAATTGCGCAATTGAAGGGAAGTTGGAGCAACGGACCAATGGCGTGCAATGTTTCAAAAATAAGGTTCATTGATGAAATTAGATAGTGTAAAGGACAGCAAGAGAAATTCAGACCAAATTATAAGGACGGTTTGTGTAAAAAAAAACCCAAGGAAAATTGAACTAAAAGTGCTTCAGGTCAAACGGAGCTCCCAAACCTCATTTTTTTACCAAATTGGACTAAAAGTGTTTCAGGTCAAACGGAGCTCCCCAAACCTCATTTTACCCGTTACCCAACCAAACCCACTAGCTATGCGCCCCTGCCCATCTTGCCACCTATAGTGACATGCTAAATTGTTGAACACAAAGAGTTGAGTTACACTGAGAAATACCCAAGTATTCTTCAACGTCTGCTTTCACAATGCTTCCATCAGGACCTGTACCTTTAATACTTGAAAGAGATACCTAATTAAAGAAAACAGTCATAAAAAGAAGAGAGATTAAGAGTGTCTTCAGCTAATTCAAGTTAAAACATGGATGCAATATAGTGGTACTCAAATAGTATTAGGAGAGATACATTGTTATCTTCAGCCAATTTTCTTGCAAGAGGACTAGCAAAAACGCGGTCTGTTTGTGGAGCTGCACTGGGCTTTGCAGCTTTTGGTTCCGATGAGGTGATCGGCTTCTCGACTACTTCTTCTTTGGTAGGAGTAGATGGTGGGGGAGTTTGTGGGGCGGGCCCATCTGATGACTGGGGTTTGTAATCTTTGAATTTTTCAATATCATCCTTCTCTTCAACAGTTATTGCAATCACCTGCCCAAATTATAACTTTAGTTCCTTTTAATAAAAGTTGTGCCTTTAAAGAATTTAGTTGGTCAAGTAAACAGATAGATGTATAACTTAGAGGTGACCCATTTACCCATTATTTGGGATTATTTTATGATTTTATCGTCTTTAACAGAACATATGGATTAAAAAAACAGCTCTAACTAGATAGAAAACCAGGCCAAAAGGTTTCAACAGGTTGAAAGTCACTTTAAGTGTTTTCATATGCATAAACTCCTGAACTGCTTTATCCATTTTCTAAATTGTTTATAATCATTCTTTGCACATTATCAGCTTTGAAATTAGATCAAGAAAGCTGATAAGAAAAGTGTTAGCAGGACAAGTCAGCCCAAAGGCCCCAACCAACCTGTAACCCATACCAACGCTTCTGACATTCATATTTCCATATCTAGTATTATCTAGTATTAGTATACATAACATACCACTAAAGTACTTAATTTGGTATATCTATCAAGTATAAAATATTTAACTAACTTGTAAATGCAAGAACACAAATTGTGGCCCAAACACACCCTCATTTAAAGTATAATCAGCTAATACTCAATTTCAAAACCCTAAAACATATAAAAGAAAAGATGAATACCTCGCCAACTTTGATTTCTTTCGCTCCATCTCCATGTATAATCTTAGCTAAATACCCTTCCTCCATACATTCCATTTCTACAGTGGCTTTATCCTATCATTAAAGGACGCACATGTTAGCAGTTAATCTCGCAGCAAATTCAAAAGTTGAGACGATAAAGGCGTACCGTTTCGACTTCACAAAGTACATCACCAGGTGCAACTTGATCTCCTTCTTTCTTTAACCAGCGTGCTATGTTCCCCTGGATAAGTAATCAAGCAAAAATATTAGGAAACCGAGTACTATTAGAAACACATTAAGCTACCATTAAGCTTATAATAACACTAACCTCAGTCATTGTTGGTGAAAGGGAAGGCATCCCTAGTTCTTGATGCGGTGGAAGACCTAAAATGTAAAATGTAAAGTTAAACAGAATAAAACTAAAAAAAAAAAAAAAAAGCTGATTATGATGGAACTTGGACATTAATGACTGACATATTACTAATGCAATAAGACTAGTAGATAGCAATGTTACACATAAGGATACCTGAATTTGTTGAAAATCTTCTCCTAAGTTGCACATCAGAGCTGTTAAACATAAACCAAATAATCAGAAAATGAAGTAGGAACACTGGCAAACGCAATGGTGTTATAGTAATCTTTAAAAATTACCATGAAATTCCTCTACTAAACACCATGCCATTAAATGAAGTTTTTTCTGCTTTAGCACCGGCATTCGATACCTACGCATAAGACGGCAATGGGTTTTTGACAGATGAGTTCTATATAATGCATATGCAATCAACATATTAATGAAATAAGAAACCTAATCTATGGAGCTAAAGAAATTGACATACCTTTGTAGGATTGACTGCCCTGTAGCTTCGAGTTAACATAGACGTACTTGAAATGAATCCACTGCAAGACATACATCCACAAATATTCTTGTTCTTAATCTGTCGGAGCTTAGACATATCTGCAATCATCATAAAATATGAGTAATAACAATGACCAAAATAATATATACGCGTTTCATCATATTTTCATATGCATACATAGGTGATAGGTGTACTTCCATAAAGTACCCAAAGATCTGAATTACAGCAGGTAAAATAGAAATTAGTGCCGCTACTTACCGTCCCCTTTGCTAGCAATAGGGCGACTACTGTGCGTAAACCACCGGACCAGAGTAGCATGATCCTGCCGAGGTGCATTTCTCAACTGAAATTCAACATTTAACAGATCAATGTCATATACAAACTTACTAGCAAGCATATATGCATCCATCTCATCAGATGTACTATATCATATTACAATAAGCCAAATCGCCAAATTCATTCAGCAAGCATATGAAACAATATTCAGTCATCCGTTCATCGTACACTAAATTATGATTTCTGCAACTATTTAATCATCCTAGGGCTAAACAGGATCTCAAAAAAATTTCAGCCGTGCAGTATCCTAACGTATCTAACATCGAATCATTTTACATTTACATCAATCAGTAATCATCAATAGTAGCTCAATACATACAAAAACATGAAATTAAAATATCTAAATATATAGAACAAATATTTACATTAATACATATACAGTAGTAGTAGAAAGTAATATCGATATAATAATTGAGCAGACGAAAGGAAGGAAGGAAGGATGATCGGGACCTGTTTAGAGTGACGGTAGATATGAGCTGCTAAAGTCATGATTGTTCGCCGGAAAAAATGGCGTCCGTCAGCCGTTGATGCAAGGAATATATATAATATAATAATGGAGATCGTATGTAGATGTTTAGTAAGTATGGAATCTGCTGTGTCTAGGGCTAAAAAGTAAAAACACAAAATAAAAATAGAACTCAAATCGTGATTGTATTTGAACGTCTGCTGCAAAAACGTAAATAAAAATATTAAAATGTGAGGGATCCAATTCGTTATTAACTAGTTGTGGCGCACTCGCGATGCGGCGGAAGAACGTTAGCTAAATTCGATTATGAAAAGTATAAAAAAAAAAAATAGAAGCAAATGACATAAACTGAAATGGGTAAAAAAAAAACTCAAAGTATAAAAAAAATCAAATAATAACAATAACATAAAAATAACAATTATATTAATAGTAGCAACATTAACGATTTGTAATAAGTGAAAAGTTATGTGGTTGATTATTAGTAAATGGAATGTTATGTGTTTGATTTCTAATAAACGTAAAGTTAAACCATAATGATAATAATGGTTGTGGTTGAATTACGGAAGATTGAAAGTTTGTTGTAAAATTATAGAAACATAAAGTTCACTATTTATAAGGTTTTACCTTTTAGTAAATAGGTATAATATAATTATGTGGTCGATTTATAATGAATGAGAAGTTTTATGTTTAAATTATAAAATGTGAAAAGTTTGTGGTAAGTTTATAAAAGCTATAAAGTTAACTATTATAAAAGGTGTGGTTGAATTTTTTTTTTTTTTAAAAAAAAAATTTGTTGTAATTTTGTAAACCTTATGAACTTCACTATTCATTTTCCCTATTACTTTTGGATATATAAAATATAGAATAATAATAATAATAATAATAATAATAATAATAATAAAATAATGAATAATTATTAGATAGTAAAAATTGTGTGGCGGGTTTATAATGAATGAGAGGTTTTGTGTGTGAGGAGTTTGTGGTAAATTTGTGAAAACTATAAAGTTAAGTGTTAGGTAGGGTGAGGTTGAATTGTAAAAAAGGAAAAGTTTGTTGTAAGTTTGTAAAGCCTATTAAGTTTACTATTCATTTGGGCTTTCTCATTTAGATATATAGATATAATTTAATTTAATTTTTTTTTTTTTTTAAAGCAACAAAAATCTATAACATACTATAAATCGTGAAGATTAGTCTGACGTGTCAGTCCTTAATTCCATCTTAAGCTTGCTTGCTGAGGTGTAAATTAGTTAATTAATCACAATTAATGATAATTAACCAAAGAAAATATACGTAGACATCTAAGAGGCTCAAGGGAAAATCACGCAGAAGAAATTTGGACGTCTTTAATCTCATACACAGCAACCCTAACCCATCTCCTACAATCCCTAATACATCCATCGATTCAATGTCTCAAGAGAATATGTATACTCAATCGCAATTTCAATTGTATTTTCATCATCAATCGCAACACCTCAATCTTGGGTTATCAGTCGCTAAATATATACATGGTTAGGGTTTATCATCGCTCAGTTAGGGTTTAATTTGATTGTATTTTTAATAGGTGAAAACAACAAATACGGTTTACATCGATATCGAAAACAAAGGAACCACATACTACGCCGATATCTGAAACACATGAATCGTCGAATCAGTTATCGTCTTTCTGCATTCCCAATCCAACACAATCATTCCAAATATTCAACAAGTATTGCAATCAAAATAGCAAATTTGTAGCCGATTGACACATAGGTATGTAATTTTGTTGTACAATTCATTGTGTTTTAATTAATTTTGGTTGTTCATGTCATGTTATTATTGTTCGTGAATTGATGTTTTTTTACTTTTTCTTATAATGAATGAATTATGAATTATATGTATATATGTATTACTACTTACGATTTAAGATTAGGATTAGTTTTATACACACACACAATTTAATAAGTTGAGTATGGTTATGTAGCTGAAAATTGATGCATGATTATACACACACACACAGTGCTAGATGAAGATTACAGCCAGTTGTGTTAGGATAATACGATGGAGTCACAATGTAACCAATCGATTACATAGCTAAACATTATTTACGCCTCTCACTAGCCCATATTAAACTGAGTAAATGTTGTTCTTAGGTTTGCTAACTTCAACTATGATCATAGTTTTAAGTTCGTTGGTGTGCTGAAGTAAATATTTTATTGTTAAAGACCTTCGGGAAAATAGAAGTACCTTTTAGGCAAGAAAAACCCCGCGTTTTTTGTTCATCTGGTAGTAATGTTTATCAATATCTGCATTCAGGTATCCTGTGAGACAATAAAATCTTTTGTTGAAAATAAGTTTGGAATATGCTCTGCTATTAACAATTACCATTGTCTTACTGCTCACGATGATATGCAACTCATTAGTTTACCAGGAGATGCCACGAGCTTTTTGCTGCTAATCGAAAATACAACCAATCAAGGAGTTGAACATTTTGCTGAAGTCCTGATAGGTGGTACATTCAAGTTTGAGAAAACCTCTGTGAAGATGAAACAAATTATCAAAAAATGCCTCTTAGAAGTCCCGTCGAATACAGGACAGGTAAACTTATCTGATTTTCAGTTTTCAATAGTTAAATCCACATAATTTCAGTTATGTATCCAACTACAATAATAATAAACCATTAACCGTCCATTTATGTACACTCCAATTTACCTTTGGATTAGTTGGTTTCTCAATTAAAGTTAAATTTAAAATGACCATATTAATAGGGAAATATTTACAGTGATTACATCTAATGTTCAAATCTTTATTTGGAATCTCTAACCACTTGTGTATGATACTAAATATTTAGTACAGTAGTTGATAAAAAATTAATTTTAATTTCCTAATCATTTCACATATTCTGATATCAAATATTTGGTACAACTGATTTAGGACTTTGATTTTTTTATTATTTTAAAGCTAGGCTTTCCTATACTAATCAAAACGTGACATAATTAATGATGATATACAGTTGGGTAACATACATAACTACATTTATTACACTTCATCTACATATCAATGTTCTTTAGCCTAAATGTTCTGGTTGACTTGGCATTTATCTTTTTATGAATATTTGTGTTGAATTGAAGGTAGGTGTTAAGATGTGTTGGTCTGTTATTTGTAGTGAGTAATTGGTTTTCGACAAATAAAGGAGAAACATTTGACGATACCAAATGTGGGACTTAATATATGGTGAAGGTCAAAATGGTTGAGTGAAATCCATTTGTGTGATTTCTTTTAAAATTTCTCTATAATTACTATTTTAAGCATGGATATAAGAACTGTACACTGCCATAGTCATGTATTTTAAGTTTGGATATATTCTTAGATAGATTTTTTTAATCCATCTGTCTTCTGGAATTATTTGACAGGTCTGAAGAGTACCCAAATATATTCGAGTATTGTCAAATTGCTATCGAGGTTGAAGCAAAATCTATAAGACAAGGTTCTGTTACTAACTTTGTTATCTCTTTCCTTTAGTTGAACAAGCCACTTCTTGTGGCTCATAGAATATAAGTTCAATCAATGGCAACCCCTGATAGGATATGGTGCGTAGATGTAACATGGTTACATGGTGCTCAACTTGTGATGTACCCAAGCGATTTATTGTTGAGTTGTACTAATTAATTGACATAACATTTTAATGCTAATTTATATGGACATGTTATCTTTCATATACATAAGGTAAATAGTAGCTATAATTGACCTGTAGAGTAGCAGTAATGTTGGAGTCATGAATGGGTCGATTTGAGCCACCTCCTATCATCTTAAGCTTAGCAGATCAATTTAAAAACATTGTAAAAAATCACAAACATAGAAAGATGGATGAACTGTCACGTTGATAAAGTACCACATTCTCATGTAATAATTTGTCACATTTTCTTAAGTTTGTTTATTGTAGCTATGGATGACAATATTACTTTTACCATTCATGATGCCAAAATTATTAACGAATAATCAGATTGGATTAGTTGTCTTTTGTCGCCTTGTGGGAAGCACAATTTGGGGATTTTTCTATTGAAGACCAAGTGACCTTTGATCGGTTTCTGAACAGTGTGGAGTCTAAATGGTTGCATCAGAGTGGATTACTCGTCTTTTGTTGCCTTTTGGTTATGATGGTCAACGCTAATGTACCACAAGTTAAACTCAACTTCGCTTGGTGGTGCGTTTAGTTGTGGTCTTTTTTCTATGGGCTCACCATCATTTGTTATAACTTGGGTTAGTGCGGGCTCACCAACGTTTGTTTTTACTTTCCCTCATGATGATATCATCTTTTTACAAGGTCCCGATATAAAGCATGTAAACGAAACATTCAAAAATTTCCAAGTTATGTACAACACTGTAGCTAAGCTGAAATGATCAAAACTTTACCATGATGGCTAATGAAACTTGTGTTGAAAGTGTACTACGCGCATGAGTGGTTGGTTGTTGGTTGGGGTTATGGCGATCATATGGTGAATAGCTTCAAAAGGCAAAGAATATTTCGTCTACACAAGTTGCGATTACAGCATTCATAGTACACGTGTCAGGTACATAACCTTCAACCATAACTAAATTATAAATTCTTTTTTAATAGCCGTGTAACACACAAGCTATAGAACCTAGAGGTAATAACACAATTATATAGTCAGGTGATGCATTGTTGAGCGGGGCTGGATTTACAGTTGTAAACTTAGCGCGGAAGCAACTTGGAGATGATGTAATTGACTATGAACTATCGAAAGCTACATTCTAATTGTATTCATTATTAATGTGTACCATACTAATCATTTCAATACATATATGTTCATTATAAATGTTATCAATACTTAAGAGTTTCTTAATTCTAATTGTATACTACAGCTACACATTATCAAAACAAACCCCTTCAAATGCTATTTTTTAGAGTTGCCGTGCAACGCACGGGCTTTTAAATCTAGTTTTTGTTATATAATTCTATTTATAGGAGTATAATTTTATTAAAGCACTCTTATCCATGACACCCATCATGAAATCACACTGCTGCCACATCAACGCCACCTTAACAGCTTCTTCCAACCACATTTCCAACCACATTCACTAACATTCATCACACTAACCACACTGACCCCACTTTTAATATTTTATAATTATTATTATTTTCACTATTATTAACACTATTATTTTTTTATTTTTATATATTGTATTTATATTTAAGTATAAATTAAAATAAATAAAGTTATACTCCGTATTAAATTAAATAAAGTTATACTTCGTATTAAATTAAATAAAGAATTATACTCCATATTAAAACCCATCTTCTACCTCTCTCATCTTCTTCTAAACCCCATCTGCTATCTCTTTCAAAATAGACTGTAGATTAAATTCCTATTCTTAAATTGAAAATAAACCTGAATATCCTCACCCATCTTCTTCTTTTGTTTTTTAAATTAATTGAAAATGGCCCAACCTGTGACGACCCGAAAATTTCCAACCAAATTTAAACTTAATCTTTATATGATTTTGACACAATAAGCAAAGTCTGTAATGTTGAGTCTCAGAAATTTTGAACTATTTCATGAGAACATTTTGACCTTTGACTATTCCCGACGATTCACGAACAGCTGTGTAAAAATAAAATGTAAACACACACACACACACACACACACACACACACACACATATATATATATATATATATATATATATATATATATATATATATATATATATATATATATATATATATATATATATATATATATAAGATGTAATATTCTTGAATGAATAAACTACACTTTAACTAATTGAAACTAAAAATGTAAAATAATAAATAGAATAATCAAATATTACTGAAATGAACAACAACAACAACAACAACAATACCCAATCCCATATGCGTGGGGTATGGGGGAGGTTGGATGTAGACAATCATTCCTCTATCCTAGAATAAAGAGAAATCATTTCTCCACCCCGAGTTAAACACTCACAAGAGCGGAGAAAGTCCTCCCTCTATCTATTCGACGGGTAAAGAGATTGCTTTCAAGGGGACCTCCGGCCATGAAAAATGAGAAAAAGCAATAAAAAAATGAAATAAATAGATAAATATATAAAAAAGTAATAATAAATAGGAAAATAAAAAATAAATAAAATAAACAGAGACGCCATGAAAATGGTAGAATAAAATTTTCATGGGTTTTACATCGTGCCTGGAGTTCAATTTAGGCTCTAAGCGGCAGTCAAGTCGCCAATAAATCGACGCTTGCTAAGCCTCGCTTAACTGAAATGAACCTATATATATATATATATATATATATATATATATATATATATATATATATTTATATATATATGATTCCTATTAATAATTAATAATATACAGTAATACATATATATTGTGTAACTATTAAGTATTCAACATATGTTATTATATAATATAATTATAATTCAAATATAATTGCTATAATATTATTATTACTTTATTAGTACTAATATCAAGATATGTATTATTAATATTATTATAAATACAAAATTTGATATATATAAAAAATGTTATAGTATTATTACTTATACTATTATTATCATGAATAATATTAATATCAGTATAATTAGTATTACAATTATTATCATTAAAAATGTTATTATTATGATTAATGTCATTATTATTGTTATTAATGGTTACTATCATTAATAATTACTAATGATATTCGTAATATTTTTATTAATCTTATTATTAATAATAATTATAATTATTATTCTTATTATTCATATTATTATTATTATTATTATTAAATATCATTAAAAATTAATATCATTTTTATTATTAATATTATTTTGATTCTTAATCTTATTATTATCTCTATTATTAATAATAGTATTTTGTGTTTATAATATTAGTAACTATATATTTATTATTTAGTTTTACTGATAATTATTAATTTTACATAGGTTATATATATATAAACGCGTAGGATCTGTATGAAATCAGCAACACACCAGTTAAATACAAAATTGTCGAATATTAAACTGATAAAGTATCCAATTCTGTACTAAGATTCGAAGTCACAAGCAGATATATCCAAAATCAGTTACCCATCTATATCTGTTTTATATATATATTTTTTTATTTTATTCATGTCTCTGTTATTGATTGATTAGATTTGTCGAGCTTCTTTGATATAAGACAACCGAATTACTCACGTTATTATTGATAAACCACTCAAACGTTTCATCATCACTATCAATTATCAATGTTAATTACTTCAATTTTTTTATTAAACTGAAGAACAGCTCGATATCACTGTATATTCAACTTTTCAGCAATAGCACGAATTCGAATAAGATTTTAAAAACTAAAAATGCAGAAAGGATTTAAATCAAGTCGTGATTCTATCTGCAATTTTTCAAGTATTAATTTGAAATATCAAAGGAGAATTTTCGAGTCAAAGGTTTCAAATCAAAAAGTCAAAATACCTGTTCTTTGTGAAATTCAAAGTCTGGTTTATATTTCAGATTCAATTGGGGATTCAAACAGTTTCTAGGAACAATTTACAATCTATTTCATGTATAAATCGTGATCTAAAATTCTTCAAAAATCAAAATCAAGGTTAGAGTTCACATATGTTCTTCAGCGACTGTTTTTTTTTTTTCTTTTAAAATTTTGTTTTGATTAGCTGTTAATTAAAAATCCCACAACAGTTCGATTATAATTCAATTTCAAAACTTAATTTGAATTTATAATTTACGACATTGTTTGATTAAGTGATCTGGTCAATTAAAATTTGTTTTCAAGAAGATGACGATGATGTTTAATTACGGGCTATATATATATATATATATATATATATATATATATATATATATATATATATATATATATATATATATATATATATATGGGTATTAATTCTGAAAAAAACATGGGTAGCTGAATGGTTGAGTGGGTGTTTGTGTTAACGAGAGGTCTTGGGTTCGAGCCAGGGTCGGGGCATCCTTTTTGCCGATTTCTTAAAGGTAGCAATTTAATTATTTTTATTATAATTATTATTGATTTTTATTATTATTATTATGAGTAAAATAAGTATAATTATGTTTATGATCAGATAAAATATGATAAAAAGAATATAATTGTAGTGTATTGATAAGTGTAAATATGAACTTAATACGCTCATGAATATTTTTATGGCATATACAAGAGTAACAGGGTTATTACTATGTTTAATTATATGATAAGATATTAAGTATTAAGAACGATATTTGTATTATAAATTAAACATGATAACAAGAATGCTATAATTTATAGTCATAAACCTTAATCGTTATTATTATTAAGCATTATTGTTATTATCATTATTATATTTATTATATTTATTATATTTATTATTATTATTATTATTATTATTATTATTATTATTATTATTATTATTATTATTATTATTATTATTATTATTATTATTATCATTATTATTAATTCTATCATTATTATTAGTATTATCATTATTATTACTTTTAAACATTTTTATTATTATTATTTTTAATTATTATTATTATTATTATTTTTATCAAAACTATTATTATTCTAGTATTATTTTTGACAAATGAATGATATCTATATCAAAATATATTACAAGTAAACTAATATGATTTTAATATACTAACTAATATATTAGTATATATATTGATATAACATTAATTAAATTACATATCATATATATATATATATATATATATATATATATATATATATATATATATATATATATATATATATATATATATATTATGACAAATTATAAGCAATAATGTAATTAAATATATATATAGATATTAACCTTAACACCTTATAAAATATAAATAAATTTAGATGATTAAATAATGATATGTGTTAATATATATATATATATATATATATATATATATATATATATATATATATATATATATATATATATACTTGATATAGGTTCGTGAATCCGAGGCCAAACTTGCATTTTCAATGTCGTCATATGTATTTTTACTACAAAATACAATATTATGAGTTCATTTGATTCTCTTTTGCTCTTTATATTTTTGGGACTGAGAATACATGCGCTATTTTTACAACTGCTTTATTAAATGCTTTAGAGATATATTTTTGAACTGAGAATACATGAGCTACTTTTATAACTGTTTTACGAAATAGACACAATTAATCGAAACTACATTCTATGGTTGAATTATCGAAATTGAATATGCCCTTTTTATCATGTCCGAAGTTTTCCCGGAATGATGTTGAATTTATCATGTCCGAAGTTTTCCCGGAATGATGGCGAATTTATCATGTCCGAAGTTTTCCCTGAATGATGTTGAATTTATCATGTCCGAAGTTTTTCCGGAATGATGGCGAATTTATCATGTCCGAAGTTTTCCCGGAATGATGTTGAATTTATCATGTCCGAAGTTTTCCAGGAATGATGACGAATTTATCATGTCCGAAGTTTTCCTGGAATGATGTTGAATTTATCATGTCCGAAGTTTTCCCGGAATGATGTTGAATTTATCATGTCCGAAGTTGTCCCGGAATGATGAGGATATTCTATATGTAACTTGTTAAGGTCGATTACCAGGTGTTCAATCCATATGAATGAATTTTATGCATGATGTTTATGGGAAATGAGAATATTAAATCTTGTGGTCTTTTAAAATGATGAATTTTATTGCTTATGATAAACCTATGAACTCACCAACCTTTTGATTGACACTTTAAAGCATGTTTATTCTGAGGTATTAAAGAAATCCTTCGCTGTGCATTAGCTCATTTTAAGGATATTATCTGGAGTCATTCATGGCATATTTCGAAAGACGTTGCATTCGAATCGTTGAGTTCATCAAGATTATTATTAAGTCAATTATAGTTTGATGTATTATGAAATTGTATGCATACTGTCAATTTTCGATGTAAAGAAAGTTTGTCTTTTAAAAACGAATGCAATGTTTGTAAAATTACCATATAGAGGTCAAATACCTCGCGATGTAATCAACTATTGTGAATCGTTTATATTGTATATGAACGGGTCCTTTCACAACCCAGCGTGTTGCTGAATGTCGTTGCAGGGCATATTGAATCGCGGCCAAACCAACCGTGCCCAACCGGCGGCCGCTAGCAGCGGCGTCTTCCGACGGCGCCCTCAACGAAGCTGCAACGGCGCTCCAATGCGAGCGGTCTTATACTCAAAAAAATGTTATGCTATTAAAATAAGATTTTTTTAAATAGAACCTTAATAATACCGCTTAAGAATTTATGACATACATATTTTTTATTTACATCATATAAGTGAAAATATCACATCTCTGATTAGACCACTCACAACCATGACGTACTTCCTCCCCAGGACACACCGCCGCATCAGCGCCACATCAGCTTTCTCTCTCCATTTATTTTTCACTTCCTCTCCATCACACACCCCTACCAACCATGACATCCTCCCTCCCCATCACATGGCCCCACATATTTTATTAATATTTATTACTACAATTATTATTATTATTATTATTATTATTATTATTATTAATACAAATTTTTTAAACAACACTTTTATTGATAAACAAAGATACGATTACATTTAAAAAAAAATTTACACAATTAAGCATATTAATACGAACACATAATATTAAGACTATCAATATTTTTTGTCAATCGTATCATCGCTAACCCATCCTTCCTCATCGCTACTCTCTCTTGGTGGACGATAATCGTAATCAATGAAAAGAAGATGCACGTTTATGGGGTCATTTGTCGTAATTGCTTTATTTTTAACGGCATCCCAATCTTCATCCGTATCAAGAAACTTGTATATTTTCTCATCGTCATTGTAATACACGAAGTCCGAGTGTTTGAAGTCCACTTTTTCTTTGACAAACTTCAACAACTTCAAAAAATCCATTTCACTAACGTCAAAGTTTTCGAACGTTCTTCTTTCGCCAAGTGTACACGATTTCCAATCATCCGAAAACTCACCGTTGAAGTAAACATAAATTGGGACGAGAGTGGGTGCCATTTTGAGTGATTGTTTGAAGATTGTTTGATTTGGGAGAAATTTGATATATGGATGAATGTGTTGAGATATGGAAGATTGGAGTTTATTTATATAGGAGAAGAAGGGAAAAAAAAAAGTCGTTGAAGTGCAACGGATACAAAGTGGCTGGGCAATGGCTACATTCATTTAATTACCCGTCCTCGAAATATTATCCCCATGACATACACCAGCACGAAAGGAAGAAAGAGAATCGAGGGCGGTCGAGGGCGGGTGGAATGCCAACGGCGCCCTCGAGGGCGGCCGAGGGCGGGTGTGAGGGCGGAGCCCGTTAGGAGTGGTCTTAAAAACCACACTAAATAACTACCTCATTACTTATAATGTACAATCATTAAAACTTAAAAAAAAAATCTTTAAGTATAGTCATATGAGTTAACAATAGAAATTTTTTTAAAAATAATGTCAGATAAATAAAGATTGAACATAGTGGTTAGCTAATTTACTCGTACCAAATCGTATGTAGGGTTGTTGATGAACCTCGAATCGAATCGAGTATCGAGAAATTAGGGATTGGCTCATTTAATAATTATACGGCTCAAGTTCGACTCGAGTTTGATTAAACATTCAAAGATGTGTTCAAGTTCGAATTCGATAATTTAATAGTTCGAGCTCGTTGCTCGTTTGAATTAGAAATAATTTGTGTATGAAACTAATTGTTAAGATTAAGATCCACAAATTTGTTTACAAACTTAAACTCCATCCATTAACTTTTAGTTTCAGTTGTGATATTAACTTTGGGTTACTCCATGTTATTTTGATATAAAAATTGATATCATGATCATACTAATGTTTAGAAAATATTTGTGCTCTACGAGTTTATAAAAAAATTGAAGTAATATATAAGACTTTTCCTAACTTTGAACACGTATAGTTTTTATAACAATATATACAAACTAAATTATTGTGAGGTTTATCCATGCTTTTCTTTGGTGCAAAACTTAAACTTTATAACTACAGTCTTTAATCAACCAGGGAAAAGAACCAATCAATACCAAATACATAAAAAGGTCCAACACACCTTGCCAATAGAAAGAAAACGAACAAAGCAACAGAGTCTGACAAACATGATCAAACAACCACAAAGCAGCAAAAAAATTGACAATATCAAAAATAGTAAACAAAAGCCAAAATACCGAAAGAAAAATACATCGCCAAAAGGGAACCCAAATGCAACAAACTTGATCGGTAAAGAATGTCTTGTTTGATTGTATGAATTTGTATCTTTTATAACAATTAACATTATTGTCTTAATTTTTTTTTCGGTGAAAAAAATTGAAATTGTATTGATATATAGTGATGCCTTCATTAAATCAATGAAGAGTAACACAACAAATACAATGACGGAGTGAATTCCGGTAATGAGAAAATGAAAGGATACAAAAGAAACTACCAACGATTAATAACAAAACAAAAATGAGCGCTGATCTCGTACACAAGATTGTAATCCGTGCCAAAGTATGATATAACAATAATATCGAGATTAACGATTTGGAGAAATTAATGGCGCAATTTTTTTGGGGTTCCACATGCGATGTTAAGAAGCTACATTGGGTTCGTTGGGATTTAGCTCTAGCTTCTCGCGAACATGGAGGCCTCGACATTGGGAGTTTAAGATCATTCAATCTTAGCCTTCTTTTTAGATGGAATTGGCGTTTTGTATCTACACCAAATGCGTCTTGGGTTAGGGTGGTTAAAGGTATATATGGTGTGATAGCCCGTCCTAATCCATCTGGACAAAGTCATCAACATTTGGTCCCATTGCGAGGTACTGTTCTAACTATGCCATGAGCGACTCCAAGTAATATCTTTAAAATGAGCAAATGCACAGCGGAAGATTTCTTTCTTATATGAGAATAAACATGCTTAAAAGTGTCAACCAAAAGGTTGGTGAGTTCATAGGTTTATCATAAACAATCATTTCCATAATTTTAATACACCACAAGATTTCATTTTTTCCATTTCTTATAAACATCATGCATGCATATAGCCATATGCATAAAATCATTCATATGGATTGAACACCTGGTAACCGACATTAACCATAATGCATAGAATATACCCACATACATCGACGTCTATATAATAATAATCTAACGTACTAAAGCCATCCATAGACATAAATGGGGGTTGTTAGGCCCAATAGATCTATCTTTAGGATTCGCGTCAATTAGGGGTCATTTCCCTAATTCTTAGGTTACCAGACTTGAAGGGCGATATT
The DNA here is from genome assembly GCF_046630445.1 of Rutidosis leptorrhynchoides. Lineage (NCBI taxonomy): Eukaryota > Viridiplantae > Streptophyta > Magnoliopsida > Asterales > Asteraceae > Rutidosis > Rutidosis leptorrhynchoides. The sequence goes on along the minus strand of NC_092342.1, from coordinate 322,009,587 downwards.
CGATTTCGATAATCCAACCATAGAATGTAATTTCGATTACTTGTGTCTATTTCGTAAAACATTTATAAAAGCAGCGCATGTATTCTCAGTCCCAAAAATATATATTGCAAAAGTATTTAAAAAAGGAGCAAAGGAAACTCACGATACGATATTTTGTAGTAAAAAATATGCATACGACGGAACCGAACAATGCAGGGTTGACCTCGGATTCACGAACCTATATCAATTGTATATCTATTAAAACATATAATCGTAATCGAACAAATTTATATATTGTTAGTGCTATAATTGTTATTTTAATTACGTGTTTCATAAACAACCTAATTAATTACATTTATTTAGTATACTTTAAATAAATAATTATAATATAGTTTTATTAAGTATGTTTTTATATGATTAATCTTTAGTGTAATAACAATAATGATAATAATAATATATTAAAAATAATGATACTTATAATAATGATAATAAAAATAATGATAATAATAATAATAAAAATAATATTAAATATAATAATAAAATCATGTTTAATGATAATAATAATAATAATGATAAAAATAATAATAATAATGATACTTTTAATAATAATAATAATAATGATACTAATAATAATAATAATAATAATAATAATAATAATAATAATAATAATAATAATAATAATAATAAGAGTAATAATAATACTACCTCACATGAAAAAGCTCCAAATAAAATAACGGCCTTTGACAAGGCTCGAACCCGAGACCTCTCGTTCCCTAACAACCCTCCTAACCATCGATCTGTTTCTCTATTTATGTTATAACCTTGATTTTAATTTTACTTATACCATATTTCAGTTTCTATTTCCTATCTCCCTCTTTTCGGCCCAATAGATCCTGCAGCCCAATAGCGATTCATAAGCCCAACTGAAACAGTAACTGAATTTCGAACAAGATTACGACCCAAAAGAAGTAAATATAGTAGCCCAAAATCACAAAGTAAATAAGCCCATCAACAGAAAAGAAAATAGTTCACAGGTTTACTGTATCATCACGATCCGAGTATCATCTTCATTATTATATATACACTGTACATCGTCTTCCGCACATAAATCATCATTCTTATTGTCATACATTCTTCATCATCATCACTCCGTTCGTTACTTGATTGGAAACAGAAAAGAGACACAACCCGGTAGCAGCTAACGAACTGGAAAAATTAAATGGGTTTGTGATGGTCGTTGAATTTAAATCGAAATTGTAGCTGAGGAGGATAGTAGGGTCTTGTAATGGCATGTGAAGCTGTTTGGGTGGCGCCCGAACATAAAACAAGAAACCGAAAACGTACTGTAGCAGTACAGCATGATGACTTGCTTGTATTTACGTTTTCTGGCCAAAACAGAAGAGTATAAGCTGTAGGAGTAGCAGGTGTTCTACAAACATTAACAGAAACAGAAGAATGATGAGGATAGGTGTGGGTTGATGATGATGGTGATATTAGATGAATGATGGTTTCGAAGAAGAAGGAAAAGAAAACTGGTTCGATTAATGGGTGTTCTTGATCGAGTGGGTTTACAAATGAAACAGAAAGATTTCGCAGGTGGGTTTTGATAGGGATAAATGGGTTTGGTTGTACACGGTGGTTGTGGTAACGGTTAGTGGTTCAACGAAAAAGGAGAAAATGATGGCGGTTTGACATGGTAGTTATGTTTGGTGGTTTATGGCAACAGTAGCAATTTGGATTGTTAATTGATCATGAAAATTAAACGGCAGTAATAATAATCACGGCAGATTATAGTGGTGGTCGTTTGAGTCACCTTTCAAGTGGAAACAGAAGGCGAATAGTGGCACAAAAAGGAGAGGAGACGTGCCACTGTAGCAGTTGTAGTGATGGGGTGTACGGGCTGCCCAAACAGAAAAGAATATGAGTATCCATGGTGTTTGAGAGGTGGTCTTGTTGTGTTCTTGGGTTAAATCGAAATAGAGACAAAACAGGAATATGGTAGTTATTGAAGGTGAGGTGGTGATTATAATTCGACGAAGGTGATGGTGGTCGGTTGGATGGTGAGGGTTTCAATGGTGATGGTGTTTGATTTGTAGAGTGGTATGGTTATGATGGCTTGATGAATTCATCCATGATGGTGGTTCGGCCAAAACAACAGCAAGTAAAAGGATAACGATCGATGGGATGTTTGTTTTGGGTTGCTAACGATTAGAAACAGAAGAAGTAAGAAACATAGCAGCTAGCAAACGTAGGCAAAACTGAAAGCTGATACTCATAATTTGATCTCTTTTGCATGCTTGTGGTGTGGGGTTTGAACAAAGTAATAAAGAATATGTAGGCTCATTTGTTAGTAATCAATATAAGAGGGAGTATTATATAGATAAGAAAGAAAAGAATATGAATGATGATGTTTATTATGTCAATGATATATGTGGTGTAAAGTTAGATGATCCAAGAAATTACAGTAACAATTTGATGTTAAAGCAGCGGAGGGGTACGAAATATACTATTATTTTTATTACACAATACGATACAAATTACACAAGTTTTATTAATTTACGGATGGAATATACCTAAACCTTGCTACAACACTTATAGGCAGTGTAGCTAATCGTAGAGTAGTGTAGTTTTTAGTAAGTCCGGTTCGTTCCACAGGGAGCTAGTGATACGTACTATATTTTTAACAACTATATTTATAATATATATATATATATATATATATATATATATATATATATATATATATATATATATATATAAGTAGTAATAATATTATATAAAAGGGGGGTTTTACCGTTTAATGACCGGTTTGTCGATTTTATATTTTAAGCGTAAAGATAAATGACAATAATTAAAGTGCGTACAATAATTAAAAATACAAATAAAGCGTAAAAATAAATGACGATAAATAAAATGACAGTAAATTAAAGGTACGATGAAATATGAAATAAAAGTATTATGCTTATTTAAACTTCCGTAATCATGATGTTTGACGTTTTGATTTTAATTAATTGTTACCCGGGTTAATTGTCCTTTGTTCTGGTTTATTTGATACCTATATGGTTTTTGTCCATAATAGTCCATCGGTCATAATTATAAAATGCTCGTCAAATTAACCTTATTCCCGAAGTCAAATATTCCAACTAATTAGGGATTCGAACTGTAACAAGGTTTTAATACTTTGTTTAATAATTACACCAGGTTATCGACTGCGTGTAATCCAAGGTTTTATTACTTTGTTAACAATTACACCAATTATCCTTGTATGTAATCCACCCCTGTTTTAATGAGATATGAATATTAATTTACCCACTTGATCAGAATGAATAATCAATTACCCAACCCAAATAATTAATTAAATGATCGTAAAAGATGTCGTATAAACGACACTAAATAGGACATACATAATCATTTTAATAATTATTAGATTAACTAATTTGAAGATAGGTTCAACAGGTTCCAATGAGTTTTCGCTCAATTAGACAATGCCCCCTTATCTATTAATAGTCATAGTCCAATGTCCACAAGTGTTGGTCTTTTGTCCAAACCTTAATTATGGTACAAAATCTAATAACTCCGTCTTAATGTTTAGTCTAACATCACGATTACTTTGGCTTAAATAAGCATAATAATAACTTAGTTACGAGACATTAATTTAAAAAGGAAGAACATAGCTTACAGTGGTGATTAATCGCGTAGCGTTACACGGACAGAGTTTCGACTTACAAAACCTTAAAACATTAGCTACCATAACCTTATTATTATTAATTTAAATTAAAATTATAATTAAAATATAAATATAAATATAAATTGAGAGATAAGAGAAAGAAAATAGAAAAAGATGTATTAAAACGCACAGAAAACTGGTGAATTTATAGGATGTGGCCTGCTACAGTAACTCATGCGAGTGCATGGGGTTTTAGTGCAAATCTCATGCACTCGCATGGGCTCATGCACTCGCATGGGTTTTATGCCTATTTCCCATGCGATCGCATGGCCGTCAGATCCAGCTCACATATTTTTTGTTTTCTTGCTTGTCGACATATTATTATATATATATATATATAATATATATATATATATATATATAATTTATATTAATTATATATATATTATATTATATTCTTGTGCATAGTTGAATTGTAATTTTCGCTTCGTTGTCTCGTACATTTACGCCCGGTTTATGTCTCGGTTCCAGTTTCTCTAACGTCCTTTCGTACGCGTAGATATCTTGTATTTTGCGTTCCGCGGCTTGTACTCTTGTAATTTTTAGACGTTTCTCATCAATATTTCGAACCACTTAGATTGTACTTTGTACTTTTTGGCTTTTTTGTCATTTGCGTCTTCAAATCGTCGTTTTCTTCTTTTGTCTTCGCACTTATTTATTTAAACGATTACAACATAAAAATAGAACAATAGTAACTAAAAACTTTACATATTGGAAGGATATTGATACTAAATATATGTTCATTTGGAGCACTATCAAATTTCCCCACACTTGAACGTTGCTTGTCCTCAAGCAATACAGAACTTGAAATAAAATCACACTTCACTCGAATCACTTTTTTTATTCTCACACTTTATACATCAGTGATTTTAATATGGCAGTATTCACAATGATAGTCACGATGTGGTTTACAGTCCCACATGACTATAAAAATTTAGATCATTTAAGGAAATTGGATCTTTATGAAAACATTTGATCTTTTGAAAATTCATTCTAGATTTTATCCTAGATAAGTTTTTCAGAATAACCCTTCACCGGTGTTTGCAAATTGTTTTTGTAGGTTTGGTGGGTTTCAGATTTGAAAATTTTAGCTCAAAACTTATGGTTTTGTGTCACCCACTTGCTAACCTTGTATTGAGAAAGCAACACGTCCAGTATACTTGCTCCGTATATTACCTTTCGGTAAACTACCGTCCGGTTGTAAAGGAAAGCGTTGAACAAGCAACTGTTAAGGCAATGTCCCGTGACATGCTTTTGATTATGGTCTATAACGTGTTGGATGCAATTACTATCCTTTGTAGGAGCAATAGTAAAGATCACCCTATAGTTTTTCGGTCTGGCACAAGGTCCTGTCTTCAACCATGCTATGCAACCACCGTTCTTATGGTTGACACCCGATTTGGTTCAGGTGACCTAATGAATTCCAGGTGAATTCCTAGGATTTTTACGTTCAATGGTAATGAACGCATTGAAAATGGGTTTTCAGAAAACAAATCGGTTTGTAATTTGATCAAAATATTTTCTCGTTGAAGCTCGAGTTTAGCTATCATCGAATTCCATGAGTTTGTAATTCTCAATCTTTAAGGTCAATCTCAAGGATTGAGTAATATCAGTCTTAAAAGCTGATTTTTAATCTTTAAGGAGATTATCCTTTCTGGGGGTCTGATTCTTTAGTCTTATCAAGCTAATTTGCACGGCGCCCTCCCCATTTTACGAGACAGATCCTCTCTTGGTTAGGATAAGTCTGACCACATGACGACCCTGTTTGATGCTGAGGTCCGTGGATTTCCTGCTGATTTTAGATATGACTTTTCTAGATTTTTCGTCAACCTACAGCTGGTCTGGACGACAACTTCCTGACCTAAATCAAGAAGCACGTGTCTTTTTCGGAAGACTTTACTTTCTTTTAATGATGGAATTGATTCATCGTGTAGATCCATCTATTCTTTCAAAGGTATTACAATAAATCGGGTAAAACTGATTAGTTTAGTCCAAAGCAAAAGTACCTGCAATAATCTGTACCAAATATGTGATATGTGTTTTAAAGAACTTGGTAAATTCTTCCCACACTTAGCCTTTATTTATTCTTTTCTTTGCCTTTTTATTCTCTTCTATTCCATTTTAAATGAATTCAAGCGTTTTGGGTTGTTTCTCCATTTATGTTCTCTCCGAGGTAACAATAATTTCGGCATTAACACCTAGTTTTATCGTTCATAAATATGTATAAACATGATTTTGAATTCATTTAGTTGAAAATTTTTCAAATTTTCTCAAAATTTGGCAATTAAACTAAGTGTAAACCCTAGAGAATTTATAACCCTTCCCCACACTTGAGATCATGCAATGCCCTCATTTGCATGAAATCGGACTATAATTATAAATTCATGAGGGTGATTAGTGTAGAAAAGTGATTAAAAATACCGAGTTTGCAAACATATTATTTTATATCACATTTGATATTTTGCGCCTTGTCGTCAAAATTAGTAGCTTTTGCTGAACTTAATGCCAGTCTTTGAAAATGCGCTGTTTTACCCTGTTTTGTACATAAGATAAACTACAAACATATATATATATATATATGTATATATATATATGTATATATATATATGTATATATATATATATATATGTATATATGTATATATATGTATATATATATATATGTATATATATATATATATGTATATATATATATATATATATATATATATATATATATATATTATAAAAACCTTTATTTATTAAAACAATTTTAATGAATAATTTTTTTAAAAAAATTTTGTTTCCTTTTACTTTAGATAGTTTCGGTATGTTTACCTAGTCCCTCGACAAAATTTAAAATTTGTCGTTTTTAAAGTGATTGTTTTAAAAGCAAAGATTTTTAGGTTTTTTAATTTTTTTGGTATACTTTAGATCAATAATATTAAAAATAATGATAACAAAATTTTTCGCACCGCCCTCGGGTAAAGCAATTTCGGTTCTATGACCTAGTCTTCAACTTACGATGAATTTTAGAAATCATTTTTTAAACTTAATGAAATAAAGTATTTTTTTTTAAATTCACACAAAACTTAAATTTAAAAATGCATATTAATTTCATACAAAACCTACTAAACAAAAATTCAGAATGAGGGGAGAAAACTAGTTCTTTAGTGTCTGCTAGTGGAAAAGACCAATCGGATTCCATTCTCGAAACTACACGAGAACATTTGAATATGAACAACTAACTCTAGACAGCATTTTTTTCTTAGAACATTTGAATCTCCCCATACTTAGGTAGCTGTGGTGTCGAAATTGTGATTAACTTCATCGTCAATTTCTCTTGGACCATAATCAACTTGCATATCTGTGACTTTCGCTTTAAGCCATTGGTCGGATTCCTGTGTAATATCCATAAATTCAACTAGTTTTGCCTTTTCTTTACGCGATAGATTGGATCCTAACCGGTTACATAACTTAAAGTTCCCCTTGGTTCTAGCATCGCGAATCCGTTTAATAAGTTTCTTCATTGAACTATTAATAACGGGATCATTTAATTTCGTATCAACATCGGGGTTCTTTGTTATTAGGTCATCATTAGGTGTTGCTTCATTTTCCCCACACTTAGGCGTTTTATTATTGTTAAGCACTACCGTTGGAGTTGGTAAAACAACATGGTTCTTACCAATCATTTTTGTTGGTTCAACGGTTTTGGTTGGTGGAGATTTAGACTTTCGACTCACAAAGGTGATTGATTTTTCATCATTACTAAGTGTCATTCTACCCTCTCTTACATCAAATAACGCCCCGGTGGACGCTAAGAATGGTCGACCTAAAATTAGAGGAATGTTTGAGTCCTCTTCTATGTCAATGACAATGAATTCGACTAGAAAGGTTAAATTACCCATTTGAATGGGAAGGTTGTCAGCAATTCCAACTGGGTGCCTAATGGTTTGATCAAGGAGTCTAACACTCATTTTCGTTGGACTTAACTCACCTACTCCTAATCTCTTATATAATGAAAGAGGCATAACACTCACACTCGCACCTAAATCTGCTAGTGCATCATACATGACACAATCACTAAGTAGACAAGGAACAATAAATTCACCCGGATCACCCAACCTAGGTGGAGGTTTTGGTGGAACTGTCTTCTCCGGGTTTATTTTTACGATTTTTGTTTCTTGTACTTTCTTATTCTTCTTCTTCTTCTTTCCAGAGGTATCACAAACTTTATTACCTATTACTTGCTCATACTCAACTCCTTTTCTTGGAAACGGGATGGGTGGTCTGTATGGTGCCACCACTGGCTTTACATACTCAGGTGGTGGTGGTGGTGGTGTTGGTGTTGTAACTTCTTCATTGTTACTCACATCGAAAATCTTCCCATCTTCTGATGATGGTTTTTTCTGAATTTGTTGATACCATATTAACATTCTCATTTCGAGGATTTACTTCAGTATTACTCGGTAGTTTTCCTTGTTCCCTCTCACTCATCATGCTAGCAAGAGTACCTACGTGTTTTTCCTGTAACAACCCAACCCATATGCAATCGAAATATGCAAATTTAAAAAAAAAAATTGTTGTACAGCACAGTGGCGCGGCGCGCCACTAACCTGTGCGGCGCACCAAAACGGCCTGTCCAACTTTTCCTTTTTTGCGAAAAAGATCTCTTGCTTCCCGACACTTTTAGACCAAACGCTTTTCACAACATTTTATATTAGTTAAAACTAACACGTTCCAATAATAAAATGAGTTTTACGAGATCGGGCCCACATCGGCCGTTTTACGACTTTCGTACAAAATACAAGTTTTCAACCACATGATTTTTAACACAAAATAAAGCCGAGCATGGCGATTGGGGATACGCTACCCAATCCTAATCAAATCCAAAAGCAAGCCTTTTAAAGCAACTACGCGAGCCACTAGTTCCCACGCTTACCCGAGCCACCTCATCCAAGCAAATCTATAAAAATGTAAACAACGAGAGGGTAAGCTAACGCTTAGTGAGTGAAAATATACTACATACATATATATGCATAAAATGGACACGCCACATAAATAAACAAATACCGCATACCGGAGCATCCAAGCATAAAGGCAAGCTAATCTAAGCATACCGTACGATCACTAAGCAACAAGCTAAATATGCATCAACAAACATAAGTTCACCAACGACGATGTGAACAACGCCAAGAAGCTACACCCGGAGGGTTAGCTACATCACGACAATACAACAATATATATATAACAATATATATAAACGAATAAGGTTAACCCCTTAACCCATTACCGAATACCAAACACCACAATGAAGATTGGCCGAACTACACGAGCCTTAGTAATCCGAAACCACACGAGATTACTATCTTCAACAAGACAACATCGAGGTTGGCCGAACTACACGAGCCTTAGTAATCCGAAACCACACGAGATTACTACCTCAATAAGATGACCGAACTACACGCGTCATCATGAATCCGAACTACACGCGATTCACTTCTCCAATACCAAAACCCACAGTCACGGGATTATAAAATCCACCACATCGGGGTTATCCAAAACCACATCACAATACATGTGATAACGTACACACAAGTGTACACCTCGCCAAAAGGAGGTCAACCAAAATGCACAACCGTGCCAATTGGACCTATACACAAGTCCATCAAAACCACCTATATGTGAAGTGAGCTCTATAACCGAGAACCACTTCACCCGACCTGCACCCATCCTACACATACATATGCACATAGGATATTAACACTCACCTTGTCGCCTTGATGAAACACTTCCAAAAAATCCGTAACTCGTCAATGGAAAGCACCTAATCCATAATCATAAATACCACAACACAATTAGGATGGATTTACAAACCAACCCAATTCGACACTTAGTGCAATTTCGACCCAAATGCACTTTCAAGCACAAACCGCGCCCAAACTAACCAACATTTACTAGCGCAAGTGAGAATGGTCCTAATATGCCAATTAAACCCAAACACAAGTGTTAAACAACTATCGTTCTCAAAAACGCCCATAAACCCTAATTTTGACCCATAAAGTCAAAATCTCACCAATTACAAGTTTTGACACCAAAACATATATAACTCGGTTTTATACTTCAACTTAATCCATTTTAAGTTTATAAACCTCATCGAATCGACATTCGGGTCATAATCATCAACAAACCCTAATTTTGACTCTAGTCAAAATTAGTCAACCACAAGAACCCTAAAGGTCTCCAAATCATCAATAATCACTAATACTAGTGATTATACACCATTTACAAGTCTTAAACATGGTTAAATCATTAACCAACCCAAAACCCGCCTTTAACACTTATAAACCCGAATCTTGGTGTTAATCTTCAATTAATAACTAAATGGGTTCCATCTATGAATCATACAATCAAAAGCCTCAAAATTGAATGATGAACATGTAACACCCCGTTTTTCTCCGTACATGATTTATAAGTGTATTGTGTATGTACGATAGGCGTATGAAGGGTTCGGGACATGTTCGGGTGTTAAGGTCTTGTATGCAAGGAAATGAGTCAGACCACGTTGAACGTCGCAGCGCGACAAAGGAGGCCGCGGCGCGGCATTTAACTGGAATCCAGATCAGAAGCTTGACAAAAAATGATCCCAGACCTAGGCAAAGGTCACGGTGCGACGATTAAGGCCGCGGCGCGGCATTCTGGGCAAACTGGTGCCGGATTTTTGTAATATTAAATGAGAAGCAAGGGCATTTTGGTCTTTTCACGTTTGAGCCAGATTTGAGGCTTTAACCTCATCCACTCATTCATTTTCTTTATTTTCTTTTTCCTTTTCATTTCATTTTACTCTCAAAAACTCAAACACCCACTTGATTTCAAAGGGATTTTTGGAAAGGAAGAAGCGGGATTTGATCTTTGGCGTAGTTGACAAGTTTGTTCTCCTCGTTCTTAGCTACACGGTGATACTAGTGGTAAGCTCTAACTCCGAATTTCATTTTCGTGTTCATCATTCAAATTTGGGGCTTTTGATTGTATGATTCATAGATGGAACCCATTTAGTTGTTAATTGGAGATTAACACCAAGATTCAGGTTTGTAAGTGTTAGAGGCGGGTTTTGGGTTGGTTAATGATTTAACCATGTTTAAGACTTGAGGATGGTGTATAATCACTAGTATTAGCGATTATTGATGTTTTGGAGACTTTTAGGGTTCTTGTGGTTGACTAATTTTGATTAGAGTCGAAATTAGGGTTTGTTGAGGATTATAACCCGAATGTCGATTCAATGAGGGTTGTAAACTTAAAATGGATTAAGTTGAAGTATAAAACCGAGTTAAACATGTTTTGGTGTCAAAACTTGTAAATGGTGAGATTTTGACCTTATGGGTCAAAATTAGGGTTTATGGGCAATTTTGAGAACGATAAGTGTTTAACACTCGTGTTCGGGTTTAATTGGCATATTAGGACCATTATCACTTGTGTTAGTGATTATTGGTTAGTTTGGGTGCGGTTTGTCCTTGGAAGTGCATTTGGGTCGAATTTGCACTAAGTGTCAAATTGGGTTGGTTTGTAAATCCAATCTAAGTGTGTTGTTGAATTTGTGATAATTGTATTAGGTACTTTCCATTGACGAGTTGCGGATTACTTGGAAGCATTTCTTCAAGGTGACAAGGTGAGTGTTAATATCCTATATGCATATGTATGTGTAGGATGGGTGCGGGTCGGGTGAAGTGATTCTCGGCTATAGAGCTCACTTCACATATAGGTGGATTTGATGGACTTTTGTATGAGTCCAATGGGCACGGTTGTGCATTTTGGTTGACCACCTTTGGCGAGGTACATGTTTTGTGTGTACGCTATCACACGAGGTTGTGATGTGGATGTTATAACCCCAATGGCGAAGGGTTAGTATTGTGTTGCGTTTTGGATAACCCGATGATGTGGGTTTTGATTTGGGAAGTGAATCTCGGGTAGTGCGGATTCATGATGACTCGGGTTGTTCGGTCATCTTATTGATGAGGTGATGAATTTCGGGTTGTTCGAATTCATTGAGGCTCGGGTAGTTCGGCCAACCTCGGTTGTTGAATTGGTGGAAAAGTGAATTTCGGGTTGTGCGAATTTACTAAGGCTCGGGTTGTTCGACCAATGTTCGTATGATTGAGGTTAAGGGGTTAACCTTGTAGTTTGTTAACCTTATTCGTTTTATATTGTTATATATATTATTGTAATGTTGTGTTGTAGCTAACCCTCCGGGTGTAGCTTATTGGCGTTGTTCACATCGTCGTTGGTGAACTTATACTTTGTTGATATCTTTAGCTTGTTGCTTAGAGATCGTACGGTATGCTTAGTGTAGTTGCCTTATACATGGATGCTTCGGTATGCGGTATTTGATATTTGTGTGGCGTGTCCATTTTATACATATATATGTATGTAGTATATTATCATTCACTAAGCGTTAGCTTACCCTCTCGTTGTTGATATTTTTATAGGTTCGCATGCTTGGCGGCTCGGGTAAGCTTGGGGATTAGAGATCTTGGCTAGGTTGCTTAGAAGATCTTGCTTTTGTATTCGATTAGGATTTGGGTAGCGTAGTCCCAAATCACCATGCTCGGTTTTGGTTGGAAACTAAACAAGTCGGGTCGTGTATGTCCGTTTGGGCAATTAACTAATGTATTAAATGTTTTAAGGTTATTAAACCTTTTATTGTAATTAAAGATGTTTATGGAAAAACAATTGGGACCTAAAGTGTTATTTAAAGCGTATTAAAAGGAAAAAATTTTATGGGCCGGTTTTAATACGGGTTGGGTTGTTTCAAGTGGTATCAGAGCATGGTCTAAGGGATTTAGGCGACTTGAGATAGGTGCTTAGACTTAGACTTTTGTGTGTGCTTATTTGTTGCGGGACTTGTAGGTGAACGGGTCAGAACGGGTTATAGTTAGTGCCTTGTTTGTAGGTGGACTAACTAGGATTTTTGGCTTGTGTTGTGATGCTATTCCCTTGCGTGTGTTTATATCACGTGGAATTGTCGTTGTGTTAGTTATATCATCGAGCGAGGCGGTCGTTGTACTAACGAGTTGAGATGACGTGTGTGCGTAATAAGGACTTGTAAACCTTATTACGGGTGCAAATCGTGTCTAACAAGTGATGTACGACGAGTGTTGAGCAAGATGGGGCGGTGTTATGCGTGTTGTTTTATACGTTCGTGGACTAATCGTTTTGCATTCTTTAGAATGACGACGCGAAACGAGATCGAGACGAATGACGAGGAGTTTAACTCTAGAGTTGCGGCCGCCGTTGTGGAGCAAATGAGTGCATTTCGAGAAGAAATGGATAGGAAGTATTCCGAATTTCGGGGTAGTAGTGAAATGGAGCGTTGTCTTAAGAGCTTCATGAGGACTAAACCCCCGATGTATGATGGGAAACCGGATCCTTTGGTAAGCACCACATGGATCTCGGATGTCGAAGGGTGTTTTCGTACTATTGATTGCCCTCCCGAGAAAAAGACGAGACTCGCTACTAGTCTGTTGCGGGGCAGGGCAAGGGATTGGTTGGATGGTAAGATCGATCTTGTCGGTGGCGAAGGCCTTATCGTGGAACAAGTTTAAGGAGGAATTCTTCGAGGAGTTCCGGACTTCGGCCGATTTGTGGGAATTGCGTAATGAGTTACGAAATTTGCGACAAGGATCTATGGATTTGAATACTCTCAAGACGACCTTTATGGCGAAGGCTCGTTTTTGCCCGGAGTATTTGGGGAATGATCGTTTGTTAATGGGGGATTTCTATCGGACCATGAATGATGACTTGAAGAGTAAAATTAGTCGGGGTCAAGCGAAATCGTTTGCGGAATTATTCAACTTGGCTAGAGGTTTCGAGTCGTATACGCGATCAAAGATGTGTGAACCTTCAATTAAGAGGAGGGTTGATTCGTACGGTGCCCCGGGTAAGAAAAATAAGGGTGCAAGTATGAGTACGGGTAATGTGGGAAAAAGCACGGTGGATTCTCGTGCACCTAGATGTTTCAATTGTGGTGTTAGGGGCCACAAGTTGTGGGAGTGCACAATGCCGAGAAGTGACGACGGGATGTGCTACTATTGTCATAAGGAGGGGCATCGCAAGCCGGATTGTCCCGAGTTGGCGGCAAATGCCGCAAGGAGACGTTGAGGTACGTTTCGTTTTAATAAATATGTCATTTGAATATTTATTTATGTGGCATTTAAGTTCGGATTTGTTAAATGCATTGTGTTGTGCATAGTGTTGTTATGGGTGACGTTCCTAATGGAAGTACCCTATGGTGATGTTTGATTTTTGGACGAAGGGCATAAGACTTGGTGCAACCAAGCATTCCTTAGTATTGGGAAATGTTTCTACCAAGCCTTGGGAATGGGCTTTGGTGTTCGATTGTTAAGAGCGTGTTCGCTTTCGTGTTGAAGTTGATGAACCATGAGGTTCGTCGGGTGAATTGGAACCTGAAAAAGAGCGAGTGTTTGATCTCGATTTATGTTGGTGAAGGAGTCTACGTGACGCGACATTAGGTGCCTCTTTCATACCTACTAGCGTGGTGTTCGACTCCGATGGTGATGCGGTTACGTTGTACTTAGGGTATCGGAGAAACCCTTAGGTACATGAGTGACTGGGTTGAACTCTGACAAACTAAAGCAATGTAACCGCAACACAATCGGAGTTGAACACCACGCTAGTAGGTATAAAAGAGGCACCTAATGTCTCATCATATAAACTCCATTACCAACATACATCGAGATCCAAAACACTCGATCTCAAAGTTTTTGTCCCACCCGTCGAACCTCATGGTTCATTAACTCCAACACAAAAGCGAACACGCGCTTAACAACCGAACACCAAAACCCATTCCCATGGCTTGGTAGATACATTTCCCAAATACTAAGGAATGCTTGGTTGCACCAAGTCTTACGCCTTTCGCCCGACAATCAAATGTCACCATAGGGTACTTCCATTAGGAACGTCACCCATAACAACAATATGCACAACACAAGGCATTTAATCAACTCAAATTCAAACGGCACTTAATAAATGATCAAAGGACATATTTATTAAAATGAAACGTACCTTAACGTCTCCTTGCCGCACCCGTCCCCGCTAACTTGGGACATTCCGACTTACGATGTCCTTCCTCTTGACAATTGAAACACACCATGCCATCACCCTTTGGTACCGCACATTCCCAAGACTTGTGACCCCTCATGCCACAATTGTAACATCTAGACGCACTAGAATCCGATATACCCGTCCGTGTACCACCCGTGCTCACACTCGGACCCTTAGTCCTCTTACTCGGAGCACCATACGAAACAACCCTTCTCTCACTTGCAGGTTCACTCTTCTTGGATCGTGAATACGACTCGAAACCTCTATCCAAGGCGAATAACTCCGCAAACAAATTCGCTTGACCCCGGTTAATTTTATTCTTCAAGTCATCATTCAAGGTCCGATAGAAATCTTGCATCAACAAATGATTATTCCCCAAATACTCCGGGCAAAAACGAGCCTTCGCCATAAAGGTCGTCTTGAGAGTATTCAAATCCATAGAACCCTGTTGCAAATTTCGCAACTTATTACGCATTTTTGACAAATCGGCTGAAGTTCGGAACTCCTCGAAGAATTCCTTCTTAAACTCATCCCATGATAATGCGATAAACAGTTCACCACCGACAAGATCAATCTTACCATCCAACCAATCCTTTGCTCTTCCCCGCAACAAGCTCGTAGCAAGCCTTGTCCTCTTCTCGGGAGGACATTCAATCGTTCGAAAACACCCTTCGACATCCGAGATCCAAGTGGTGCTTACCAAGGGATCTGGTTTCCCATCGTACATCGGAGGTTTAGTCCTCATGAAACTCTTAAGACAACGCTCCATTTCACTGCTACTCCGAAATTCGGAATACCTCCTATCCATTCTTTCTTCCAACACACCCATTTGCTCCACAACGGCGGCCGCAACTCTAGCGTTAAACTCCAAATCGTTCATCTCGATCCTGTTTCCCGTCGCCATTCTAAGTAATGCAAAGCGATTAGATCACGAACGTATAAAGCACACACACAATACCGCCCCATCTTGCTAAACACTCATCGTACATCACTTGCTAGACCCGATTTGCACCCGTAATAAGGTTTGCAAGTCCTTATTACGCACACACGCCATATCAACTCGTTAGTACAACGACCTCCTCGCTCGATGATATAAACAAACACAAACAAAATTCTACGCGATATGCACATACGCGAGAATTATTATCACAACACAATTAATATATTAATAATATCCGCATTACTAATATAAACGTTAGTCCACCTACAAATAAGGCACTAACTATAACCTATTCCGACCCGTAATCCTACAAGTCCCGCAACAAATAAGCACACACAAAAGTCTAAGTCTAGGCACCTACCTCAAGTCACCTTAATCCCTTAGACCATGCTCTGATACCACTTGTAACAACCCAACCCATATGCAATCGAAATATGCAAATTTTTAAAAAAAAAAATTGTTGTACAGCACAGTGGCGCGGCGCGCCACTAACCTGCGCGGCGCACCAAAACGGCCTGTCCAACTTTTCCTTTTTTGCGAAAAAGATCTCTTGCTTCCCGACACTTTTAGACCAAACGCTTTTCACAACATTTTATATTAGTTAAAACTAACACGTTCCAATAATAAAATGAGTTTTACGAGACCGGGCCCACATCGGCCGTTTTACGACTTTCGTACAAAATACAAGTTTTCAACCACATGATTTTTAACACAAAATAAAGCCGAGCATGGCGATTGGGGATACGCTACCCAATCCTAATCAAATCCAAAAGCAAGCCTTCTAAAGCAACTACGCGAGCCACTAGTTCCCACGCTTACCCGAGCCACCTCATCCAAGCAAATCTATAAAAATGTAAACAACGAGAGGGTAAGCTAACGCTTAGTGAGTGAAAATATACTACATACATATATATGCATAAAATGGACACGCCACATAAATAAACAAATACCGCATACCGGAGCATCCAAGCATAAAGGCAAGCTAATCTAAGCATACCGTACGATCACTAAGCAACAAGCTAAACATGCATCAACAAACATAAGTTCACCAACGACGATGTGAACAATGCCAAGAAGCTACACCCAGAGGGTTAGCTACATCATGACAATACAACAATATATATATATATATATATATATATATATATATATATATATATATATATATATATATATATATATATATAACAATATATATAAACGAATAAGGTTAACCCCTTAACCCATTACCGAATACCAAATACCACAATGAAGATTAGCCGAACTACATGAGCCTTAGTAATCCGAAACCACACGAGATTACTATCTTCAGCAAGACAACATCGAGGTTGGCCGAACTACACGAGCCTTAGTAATCCGAAACCACACGAGATTACTACCTCAATAAGATGACCGAACTACACGCGTCATCATGAATCCGAACTACACGTGATTCACTTCTCCAATACCAAAACCCACAGTCACGGGATTATAAAATCCACCACATCGGGGTTATCCAAAACCACATCACAATACATGTGATAACGTACACACAAGTGTACACCTCGCCAAAAGGAGGTCAACCAAAATGCACAACCGTGCCAATTGGACCTATACACAAGTCCATCAAAACCACCTATATGTGAAGTGAGCTCTATAACCGAGAACCACTTCACCCGACCTGCACCCATCCTACACATACATATGCACATAGGATATTAACACTCACCTTGTCGCCTTGATGAAACGCTTCCAAAAAATCCGCAACTCGTCAATGGAAAGCACCTAATCCATAATCATAAATACCACAACACAATTAGAATGGATTTACAAACCAACCCAATTCGACACTTAGTGCAATTTCGACCCAAATGCACTTTCAAGCACAAACCGCGCCCAAACTAACCAACATTCACTAACGCAAGTGAGAATGGTCCTAATATGCCAATTAAACCCAAACACAAGTGTTAAACACCTATCGTTCTCAAAAACGCCCATAAACCCTAATTTTGACCCATAAAGTCAAAATCTCACCAATTACAAGTTTTGACACCAAAACATATATAACTCGATTTTATACTTCAACTTAATCCATTTTAAGTTTATAAACCTCATCGAATCGACATTCGGGTCATAATCATCAACAAACCCTAATTTTGACTCTAGTCAAAATTAGTCAACCACAAGAACCCTAAAGGTCTCCAAATCATCAATAATCACTAATACTAGTGATTATACACCATTTACAAGTCTTAAACATGGTTAAATCATTAACCAACCCAAAACCGCCTTTAACATTTATAAACCCGAATCTTGGTGTTAATCTTCAATTAATAACTAAATGGGTTCCATCTATGAATCATACAATCAAAAGTCCCAAAATTGAATGATGAACACGAAAACAAAATTCGGAGTTAGAGCTTACCACTAGTATCACCGTGTAGCTAAGAACGAGGAGAAAAAACTTGTCTACTACGCCAAAGATCAAAACCCGCTTCTGCCTTTTCAAAAATCCCTTTGAATCAAATGGGTGTTTGAGTTCTTGAGAGAAATATGAAAGGAAAAGGAAAAAGAAATGAATAAATGAAATGGATGGAGGAGGGTAAGTCCCCAAATCTGGCTCAAATGCAAAAAGACCAAAATACCCTTTTAAAAACTCTAAAATAGCAAAAGGGGTCTGCCAGCGACATATGGCGCGACGCGCCATAACCCCGCGCGGCGCGCGACTTGGCAGAATCAAAATCCAGGTCTTACATTTTCTAGATTCAAAATGGAAGCTTGTTGAGTTCTTAATGACTGATCAAACCTCTAATTTGTTTGGGTTTGAGATGTAATAAATTGTGTTTGAGATTCCATTAGCCTTGCCATCATTTCTTCCAGATTTGGATTTTTCTCTTCGGTTTGTTGTGGTGGTTTATACAAGCTAGGTCTTTGTTGATTGAAAGTGTTGTTTTGAGTTGGTTAGTTATTCAGACTTTGTTGGTTATACGAGTTATTGTTGGGTCCATTTGGATTGTAAAGAATGTTTTGATTTCGATTGAAGTTTGGCCTTGGCAGTTGATAATTATTTTGATAATTATTTCCCGGCCTTTGGTTCATGTAGGAAACATTCTCTCGTTGTTCCATCATTTGCTCGATGTGACAATCTTTCGTTAAGTGTGGTCCACCGCATTGCTCACAACTGATTCGTATTGCATGAATATCTTTATTCATCTTTTCCATTCGTCTTTCGAAAGCATCTATTTTTGCAGAAACGGAATCAAACTCATGGCTAGAATCGGCTCTAGCCGCTTTAGATGAACGAAAGATATCTTTTTCCTGGTGCCACTCATGCGAGTGGGAGGCTGTGTTATCAATGATTTTGTAAGTTTCAGTTGCGGTTTTCTTCATAATGGAACCACCAGCTGCTATGTCGATGTCTTTTCGTGTAGCAATGTCGATACCTTGGTAGAATATTTGTACTATTTGATAAGTGTCTAAACCGTGCTGAGGACATCCACTCAACAACTTTCCAAATCTTGTCCACGCCTCATATAGAGTTTCATTTGGCTTCTGCGTGAATGTAACAATTTCTCCTTGAAGTCTCACGGCTTTAGATGCCGGAAAGAATTGTTTAAGAAATTTTTCAACTAAAACATCTCATGTATCAATCGCCCCTTCAGGTAACGATTCTAACCAATCTTTGGCTTCTCCCTTTAAAGTCCAGGGAAATAACATGAGATAGATCTGTTCATCCTCAACTTCTCTGATTTTGAATAGAGTACAAATCCTATTAAAGGTTCGAAGATGTTCGTTTGGATCTTCTTTTGACGTACCACTATATTGGCATTGATTAGTTACCATGTGTAGGATTTGTCTTTTGATTTCATAATCTGACACATTAATGTCTGACTTAATAATGGCGTATCCTTGGCCCGTACGTGTGGCTCTCATTCGATCTTCCATACTTAGAGGTTCAGTTACTTCCATAATTGAATTTGTTGAATACGAATCACTAGAGAATTCTGATTTAACGGTTTATCCTTGAATATCCTCCGGGTTCTCGATGGTGAAATCGGGTTCAAAAAATGGATTATCGGAAATTTGAATTGGAGTACTTGGTCGACTAGATGACGATTCTAAAGAAAAATCAACGGCGACAATGTTGGCTAGATGTCTTGATCGAGTTACAGGTGGTGAACGTATGAAAGGTGGTGAACGTTTTGCTCGGTGCATTCACAGAATATCCTATTAGTTATAAAAGATAAAAATTATATAAGTTATCAAATTAATAGACTTTTCTGATTTTGCCCACGTTTCGAATAGCCAATAGATGCAGCAGGTAGCCAGGACCCTTTAAATCGGAAGCCCACAACTCGCCACTAACAAATTCAACTATTACTACGAACCAGAAAATTTTGGATGTCTATCAATTTAACCGCTTAAAATAATTTTTCGTCGAAGTTTTAGAGAAGAAATAGAAAATTCTATGTCCTAAAAACTAGAGCGTTGAGAAATAAGAAAGAAAAAGAGTGCGTCGAAAAATGTCAAAAAATAAAAGGTCGAAAAATAAAAATAAGAAAGTAGAGCGTCGAAACTTAAAAGTTTAAAAACTAAATATTAAAACTTGCGTCTAAAGGTATTAAAGCTTAAAAGGAATTCTATATCCAAAACAGCAATAACTTGAAAAGGTACTAAAATCTATTAAATATTTAAGCGATAAGCGACGTCGTAAAATTCTAAAGCACCTAAATCTTAATCTAAAGAAAAAGCACTTAAGGGATTTTACGGCAAAGCCTAAAAATCTAGAGATATTACGGCAAAATACTAAGCTACAAACTAGTTACAAACGAAAAACATATAAATATTACGAATAAACGATTAAAATACAAATTATAATTAAAATGATAAAAATATAAATTTTATAAAAATATTATTTTTATATTATTTTTATATTATATTTTATAAAAGTATTAAACTATAAATATAAAAACTTAATTAAAACTAAATTTATTAAAACTAATACTAATTATTATTAAATTAAAACCCTAATTAATAATAAATATATTATAATAAAAACCCTACGCGTAATTAATGTCCGAGGTATCTGCTGTCAGATTAACCCATGCGATCGCATGGGTTTAGGGTGTCTGGATCATGCGGTCGCATGGCCAAATAGTCCAGATCAAATTTGGGCTGCTACAGTACTCGACCCGATTACTTTTTATTTTAATTTTTTTTCGGATTTTAAAATTCACAAAAATATATAAAGAAAATATTTATTAAAATAAACTTATATTTTACAACAAAATATAAAAATAAAATCTTAAAAATATATATATATATATTTTATATTTTTACAAATATAAATTAAAAATATAGCGTTTCGCCGATTCCCCGGCAGCGGCGCCAAAAACTTGATGTTAAAGCAGCGGAGGGGTACGAAATATACTATTATTTTTATTACACAATACAATACAAATTACACAAGTTTTATTAATTTACGGATGGAATATACCTAAACCTTGCTACAACACTTATAGGCAGTGTACCTAATCGTAGAGTAGTGTAGTTTTTAGTAAGTCCGGTTCGTTCCACAGGGAGCTAGTGATACGTACTATATTTTTAACAACTATATTTATAATATATATATATATATATATATATATATAAGTAGTAATGATATTATATAAAATGGGGGTTTTACCGTTTAATGACCGGTTTGTCGATTTTATATTTTAAGCGTAAAGATAAATGATAATAATTAAAGTGCGTACATGTGACGATCGCTCCAAATCCATATGGATGAACACGTCTTTCATCGATTTCATTGCGAGGTATTTGACCTCTATATGATACGTTTTGTAAACATTGCATTCTTTTGAAAAGGCACACCATAAATGAATATTTAAATCAAAGGTTTTCGACATCTGATGATTTCTACATATAGACAATCACCGTAATATAATAGTTTACAATGATACTTCCGTTGACAATGCAGTCAAAATAAGATACTTGGTGATGATTTGGTGAATGCAACATTTCCTTGAAAAATATGTCATGTAAGACTCCAGGCACATAGCTTGTCTAACATATAAACAAACAGCGGAAGACTTCTAGGAACCTGAGAATAAACATGCTAACAAGTGTCAACACAAAGGTTGGTGAGTTCATAGTTTTAGTGTTTCGCATAATTTGTATATAAAAGTGGATCACAAGATTTCAGTTGTTTCATCCAGAAACGTTTATCAAAATATTCTACAAGATTGAGCACCCTGGTAACTAAGCTTAACGTATATATAATTTGTACCCTTTGTATAATCATCTTAATAATACACGCAAACCAACGTGTACGCTTATCAAATAGCACACGTCCGTTAAAAGGCTAGTGCTCTAGCTCGGACGGGGATATCAAGCCCTATGGATCCATATACTACTACTCGCGCCCACCAGTTCTTATAACTGGCAGTTACTAGTTACCAAAGCTAAGGGATTTTCGGTTCAAACTCAGTGTAGGATATAGTATGTACTTGTATCCATTGCGTTTAAAATAAAGTACATGTATTCTCAGCCCAAAAATATAGATTGCAAAAGCAATTAAAAAGGGAGCAAATGAAACTCACACATATAAATATTGTAAATCAGTTAATAAAGCATTTGCATGTATTCTCAGCCCAAAAATGTAGAGAGTAAAAGGGATCATATGAAACTCACCTTAGCAGCATATAAAGTCGTTCACCAAAATGTGACTGAAACTCGGATTACCAAATAACCGTAGATCTCAACCTAGAGAACATATGTTGGTCAATAAATGTCTATCAAGCTAGGTCAGGTCATAGTGTATCATAATCCTAATGCTCGAGATTGACATACAAAAGTTATCCAAAGTCATTTCAAAAAGTCAATTTTGACAATAGTTCAACAAAACGAGACATACCTTATATAAGGAGTCATTTACTCGGTTGGTAATATTTAAAAGTTCACTTTATCAATCTCGTAAACAAGTTGTTTAAATCTTAATTGCAGATTCAAAAGCAATTTCAATTAACGTCAATCATAATTCAGTTGATCATATCTTTTAATCCGTTCATCGAAACTATTCGGTGTCTAAATGAAAAGTTATTGATTTTTCGCCAGCTTTCCGAAAACATGTATATCATATACCTTTTACCAGTAATATATGTATTTAATTCGTGATTCATTATAAACTGTTTAACGACGAAATTTAGCATACAAACATGTATAAATATATATACTCGAGCACTAGACATGGATACACAATTAATGTATAAAAGATAAAATATAAATGCTTACGTATCAATATTGTGATTCAATATTGCAGAAAAGTACGTAGACGCAACATAGATGATAACAGTAGGTTTGACTTGTAAATAATACCCATGAACATTACCCATAACCTCCATAGCTATAACCCATAATTTCCTTAACTTTATCCCGCTCAAAAACCCATTTTTGAAAGTGACACGCTCATAAACTCGTCGTAGTATTTTATGTATAATACAAATTAATAATATTAATAATAATAAGATTAATAATAATATTAATCTTAATAATAATAATAATAATAATAATAATAATAATAATAATAATAATAAATAAAATAAATACGGAGTAATATATAATTTCGAGAAAGAAGTGTGAAAACTGAGCAATTTATAGAACCTTTTCTGAAAAAGTACCCCATGCGATCGCATGGGATTTGTGCTTCAAGGCCATGCGATCGCATGGCCCTCTGATCCAGCTCACAAACTTTTAACTTTTTGTTTGTCGACATAATTTTATATAATATATATAATATATTTAATTTATATAATTAATTATATATTATATTAAATTCACATGCATAGTTGACTTGTAATTTTCGTTCCGATGACTCGTACGTTGTCACTCGACTTATGTCCCGGTTCCGGTTTCTCAAACGCATTTTCGTACACTTAGAAAACTCGCAATTTACGTTTTGTGACTCGTACCTTTGTCAAAATATAGTCTTAAATTATCAATAAACTATATCATTTAAAGTGTATCTTAAACTTTCGAGTGTTTTGATCATTTACTTCTATAAATCATTGTCTCGCTATTTGTTGATATATAATAACAAATCGTTTTATGACCAAGTTAATATATATTTTCAACATTCATAAACACGTTTTAAATATACGTCGCAATTTATTCATACAATTAATATTCCAACTTATCATATATATTCAAATAAATATTTAAACCAATAAGTTTAATGTACGGTATTAAACAATTAAAATGTTGTTACGTTTTCAAGTTATAGTATATATATGTATCTATTTACATATAATGGTTTGCGAATCATTGAAAACAATCGAAGGGTAATTGAATAGTTCAAAATTTTGAGATTTAACTTCATAGACTTTGCTTATCGTGTCGGAAAAGTTAAAGATTAAGTTTAAATTTGGTCAGAAATTTCCGGATCATCACAGTACAATAATTAAAAATACAAATAAAGCGTAAAAATAAATGACGATAAATAAAATGACAGTAAATTAAAGGTACGATGAAATATGAAATAAAAGTATTATGCTT
This sequence comes from Rutidosis leptorrhynchoides, assembly GCF_046630445.1. Taxonomy (NCBI): domain Eukaryota; kingdom Viridiplantae; phylum Streptophyta; class Magnoliopsida; order Asterales; family Asteraceae; genus Rutidosis; species Rutidosis leptorrhynchoides. Next base: position 321,985,313 of record NC_092342.1, on the reverse strand, counting down.
ATTTAAACTTCCGTAATCATGATGTTTGACGTTTTGATTTTAATTAATTGTTACCCGGGTTAATTGTCCTTTGTCCTGGTTTATTTGATACCTATATGGTTTTTGTCCATAATAGTCCATCGGTCATAATTATAAAATGCTCGTCAAATTAACCTTATTCCCGAAGTCAAATATTCCAACTAATTAGGGATTCGAACTGTAACAAGGTTTTAATACTTTGTTTAATAATTACACCAGGTTATTGACTGCGTGTAATCCAAGGTTTTATTACTTTGTTAACAATTACACCAATTATCCTTGTATGTAATCCACCCCTGTTTTAATGAGATATGAATATTAATTTACCCACTTGATCAGAATGAATAATCAATTACCCAACCCAAATAATTAATTAAATGATCGTAAAAGATGTCATATAAACGTCACTAAATAGGACATACATAATCATTTTAATAATTATTAGATTAACTAATTTGAAGATAGGTTCGACATGTTCCAATGAGTTGTCGCTCAATTAGACAATACCCCCTTATCTATTAATAGTCATAGTACAATGTCCACAAGTGTCAGTCTTTTGTCCAAACCTTAATTATGGTACGAAATCTAATAACCCTGTCTTAATATTTAGTCTAACATCACGATTACTTTGGCTCAAATAAGCATAATAATAACTTAGTTACGAGACATTAATTTAAAAAGGAAGAACATAGCTTACAGTGGTGATTAATCGCGTAGCATTACACGGACAGAGTTTCGACTTACAAAACCTTAAAACATTAGCTACCATAACCTTATTATTATTAATTTAAATTAAAATTATAATTAAAATATAAATATAAATATAAATTGAGAGATAAGAGAAAGAAAATAGAAAAAGATGTATTAAAACTCGCAGAAAACTGGTGAATTTATAGGATGTGGCCTGCTACAGTAACTCATGCGAGTGCATGAGGTTTTAGTGAAAATCTCATGCACTCGCATGGGCTCATGCACTCGCATGGGTTTTATGCCTATTTCCCATGCGATCGCATGGCCGTCAGATCCAGCTCACATATTTTTTGTTTTCTTGCTTGTCGACATATTATATATATATATATATATATATATATATATATATATATATATATATATATATATATATAATTTATATTAATTATATATATATATTACATTATATTCTTGTGCATAGTTGACTTGTAATTTTCGCTCCGTTGTCGCGTACATTTACGCCCGGTTTATGTCTCGGTTTCGGTTTCTCGAACGTCCTTTCGTACGCGTAGATATCTTGTATTTTGCGTTCCGCGGCTTGTACTCTTGTAATTTTTAGACGTTTCTCATCAATATTTCGAACCACTTAGATTGTACTTTGTACTTTTTGGCTTTTTGGTCATTTGCGTCTTCAAATCGTCGTTTTCTTCTTTTGTCTTCGCACTTATTTATTTAAACGATTACAACATAAAAATAGAACAATAGTGACTAAAAACTTTACATATTGAAAGGATATTGATACTAAATATATGTTCATTTGGAGCACTATCACAATTTCACTAATTTGTGTCTTGATTCAAAACACGAGTACCAATTGAGAATATATGAAAATAATATTAATAATCTATACTAATCTAAAAATGACTCCCAGTGTCAATAAATGAGGTTAATTTTCTATTTTAATAATCAAAGTTAAAATAAATTTATTGCATTAATAATCAAAGTTAAAAGAAATTTATTGAATTATTATATCTACATACATACCCTTTTTAATTATAAAAAGAAAAAAAATTACATCATAATACGGAGGTATATCTACATACATATTAAATGTGGTTTACATAAAATAATGGTATATTAAAATTCATTGAAATAAAAATAATGAATTCTTTTATTTTTTATATTCAGTCATATGAATGAGTATGGTGATTGTGTTAAATGATATATAAACTACAATATATCAACTACCAATTATAAGGGATAAACTAACAGATAAAATATTACTAAATATTATTGTAGATGTTTTTTGAATAATAAAGAAAAAATGATAAAAATGATTAATCAGTTAACTACATCATGATTAAAATATAATAAAAATTGTATTAACTAACAACTGTTGTTTATATATAATCATAATTTGTGTCACAATAACACAACAATAAAATGTGTTATAATTGTTTTCACCATTTATTTTTCTTATATAACATGTATACGTTTCAATCCTTTCATATTACGTATATTAAATAGATAGGTTTTAATGCTTGCAATTTTCTTATAATAAATAGGTCAGTTTCAACCATTCATTTTCCCGATATTAAAAACTATAAGATGACACATAGTTGCCTATAAATACTATTTTTTATTTTTGCATTACTCCCTTTGCAAATGATATAATTGATACAGTTTCACAAAGATTCATTTTCATCTTTATCATCATCATCATTTTAGTAAGATGATTTGCTCCTCCAATGTCAACTATTCGTCCATCACCTTAATGATAAATTTATGTTATGGTAACACTTTATTTGGATGTTATATTACTGGTGTTCATATAATCTTTTCATTTTAATGTAATTTTTATCTTCATTGATTGTTACTTAGAGTTCATTCATATGTGTACTTTTGATTTTGATTTATGTCTAAATTTTCAATTTTGGTTAGAGACGATTACGATTCACTAATGCAAATGAATGTCATTAGTTATCACATTAAGGTTTTTTTCTCTTCTCTTTTACTTTTTTTTATGAATATGTTTGACTGATTAATGAATCTAATATTTGATTATCTTAACTTTTTCTTGCTCTAGGTATCCATCATGCTAATCTGCAAGTTTTTTGGGGTTTCATTTGATTTTATTACAACGGTATCTTTACGTGATATTTGATTCTTTCACCTCTGCATCATTTTATAATTTATAGTCCTTTTATGTGAGTCATGTGTATATATATTTATTATAGTTTAAGTTTTATTTTGATTCTAATCCTTTTATTCGGATATAATTTTTATTATCGGATATGTTTATTATAATTTATTGTATTATAGTTCGTTATAATATACTACGAAAGTTTCTATATTTCATTATTTTTTACACAATTATAGTGTCCTTTAAATACTTGATGAGTGAAAAGCATGTAAAAGTCTAGATTTCATAATTTGTAATATGCGTATTACTAACTTGATATTTTTTGTGATTTAATAAATGTTGAAGTTTAATACTCTATTACATTTAGGTATATCAACATTAGTTGAGAATAAAAAGGTAAAATAATGTGTAAGAATGTTTATGATAAATGATGGTAAAAAGATAAAATAATGTATAAGAATGACATGTGTAATAGTAATTCAAGATCTTGAATCTAAAATAAATTATAGTAAAATCTCAAATTCTACTATTATATACATAAATTCTATTAATCTATATTACAATGTACATTTACTTTTTACCCTTTCTATCAAAAAAACGTTGTAGCAAAATTTAAGTGTATAGTGTAATATATGAATTAAATAATTTGAATTAACAATCTAAGTTTAGTCCTTTCAAGTAAGATTTATTGAATGTTTTCATAATTTTAATTTGCTTATATTAAATAGTTTAAGTTTCAATCCATTCATTTTCTTTATGATTATTAGCTAATATTGACATGAACATCATAATAACTAAAATTAAGTTTAATAACTTCTCATCTTTTCATTTCCTCTATATTAAATAACTAAGTTTAATCCTTTTATTTATTTTTATATTAAATACCCAATTAGAATTAGATATATTGTTGACTATAACTACTCATCTTTTATTTTCACATTAAATGTATTGGCATATTGCAAATGAAGTAATTTGATTGAGTTTTACATCTATTTTTTTCCATCTTCATTATCATCATGATCAACTTCATCATATATATAAGATAATTATAATTTGCTCTTTTACCAACCGATAGTCATCCATCTCATGAACGTTAAGTATATATTATGGTATCTTCTTATTAATTTGATATATTACGCTATCTCTTTATTAAATTGTTATATATGTGTGTAGAATTTATTTTCATATATGTCTTATCTTCTTTGTTTTGTTAAGAGCTCATCTAAAGATATAGTTTTTTTGTGCACTATTGATAAGCTTTAAGTATGCTCTATTTAGTGTACCCTTTCATAATTATAAACGCTTTATGAAAGGATTGTTTACATCTACATCCCTATCTCCATACTTATTATAGTGGATTTGAATTTGTTGTTGTTAACGTGGTCATTGTTGTTGTATACTCCTAAACTAATGGTACACCAAGCGATAAACAATTGAATTACCTAATATATCTAAATAGATAAGATAAAAAATCATATTCATAATTCACACCTTTGTAAAATAGATGCATGTAGTTAAGCGTGAATACATAATTTAACACAAGATTGTTCGTGATTATTTAAAATTTTAATTGGTAATTTGTAATGACCTAATTGTTAGTGTTGCTAGCTGCTTATCAACCATATTTATCAACCATATTTACGGAGAGTAATGCAACTAAAAATAATGGAAGAAGTTCGTCAAAATATTAACAACATATACCGCATCGATGATCTTAGCGACCACATCAAGGATCTTAGCGAACTCGCATGATTATGCAACCATTAGAAACATGAATATCAGAATATTAATTATCATCCGTTTGGGAGTAAGCTAAACTCATTAACATAATATAGTACATGTACCGATAACCAATTAGCACATCAAACAATCTCACTTACAAGTGTGATACAACAACCATTACCATCTTCGTGCAACGCACGGGCAATACGCCTAGTATATAATAATAATAAACGTGTTAAAATCAATTAGTAGTCTTTAATTTGGAGTGTTGTTACCGACAGTTTCCTACGGAATGCTATATCGTAGTCCGTTGTTAATTAGTGGCGAATAGAAAGCCTCCAGAAAAATCCCATATTTTTAAATTAAATAGCTTTATTTATTTTGGTCATTATGGTATAAAATTCAGTCATTAACTATTAAATAAAAACTACACTAGTTATTCACTCCCAACCCTAAGTAAAATCTAAAAAGTTTTAAAATTCAACAAATAGTTTCTAAATATATTTTAAATAAGCTTATAATTTATATAACTCATTTTCGGATCACCGTTTATTTTAAAAATCACATAAGTTCCTTTAGGTTCATATTAAACTTGTTTAATAACAAGCGAGATGACAAACAAGTATTACGATCATTTAATTGTTATATTCAAAATCCTATATATATTCAATATACTTCATTCACATATATAGATATATAATTTTTAAATATTATTTTATTTTACATAATTAATTAACTCATAGAATATTTTAAATTATATTTCCAGTTATTATTTATATATATATATATATACACACACATATCTATTTACAAATAGTTGTTCTTGATTCGTCGGGAATGGTCGAAGGTCAATTGATTATATGAAATAGTTCAAAATTTTTGAGACTTAACCTAACAGACTTTTCTTATCGCGTCAAAAATATTATATCGTATCGAGAGTTTGATTTAAAATTAGTCGAACTTTTTCGGGTCGTCACACATGGCTCAAGTGGTGGTCTAGATTCTGGTTCGAATGGGTCGAGTGGGTATGGTATTTGGGCTACGATTGTAGCTGCTTTCAATTAGGCAAAATCTTCTAATTTAATTCCAGGTGACTCTCTACATATGAAGGTGGCTAACGGGTCTTCTACTCATTTTTGGAACGATAATTGGTTGGGAAATGGTACCTTGAAAGTCAGGTTTGGGAGACTTTATTGTGATGACCCGTCCAAATCCTCTAGGATGAATACATCATTCATTGATTTCATAGTGAGGTTTTGACCTCTATATGATACGTTTTGTAAACATTGCATTCTTTTGAAAAGGCACACCATAAATGAATATATAAATCCAAGGTTTTCGACGTCTGATGATTTTTACATATAGACAATCACCGTATATAATAGTTTTTAACAATACATCGGTTGACAATACAGTCAAATAAGATACATGGTGATGATTTTGTGAATGCAAAGTTTTCTTGAATAAAGCATGTATGACTCCATGCACATAGCTTGTATAACGTATAAGCAAACAGCGGAAGACTTCTAGAAATCTGAGAATAAATATGCTTAAAAATGTCAACACAAAGGTTGGTGAGTTCATAGTTTTAATGTTGCGCATAATCTGTATATAAAGGTGGATCACAAGATTTCGGTTGTTTCATCCGAAAAGTTTATCAAAATATTCTACGAAATTGAGCACCCTGGTAACTAAACTTTAACGTTATAATAAGTACCCCTGTTTTAACATACATGTAACCAACATGTACAATACACACAAACCAACGTGTACTGTAGTGACCTAAACTTTTCCATGATATATTAAATGAAATTGATATTTATATGATTAAGTGTTTCCAACATGTTAAGCAATCAAACTTGTTAAGACTTGATTAATTGAAATAGGTTTCATATAGACAATTGACCACCCAAGTTGACCGGTGATTCACGAACGTTAAAACTTGTAAAAACTATATGATGACATATATATGGATATATATATATATATATATATATATATATATATATATATATATATATATATATATATATATATATATATATATATATATATATATATAGTTAACATGATATTATGATAAGTGAGTATCTCATTAGGTATGTTAACAATGAGTGATATACATAAAATGAGTTTATTGATTTAAGCAACTCGAAACGATATATATAACGATTATCGTTATAACAACGTCTTACTAAATACATATGAATCATATTAATATATTGTTACACTATGTTTAAATATGATAAATGATAAGTAAACATATCATTAAGTGTATTAACAATGAACTACATATGTAAAAACAAGACTACTAACTTAAGGATTTCAAAACGAGTCATATATGTAACGTATATCGTTGTAACGACATTTAAATGTATATATATCATATTAAGATATATTAATACATCATAATATCATGATAATGTAATAATTTAACATCTCATTAGATATTATAAACAATGGGTTAACAACATTTAACAAGATCGTTAACTTAAAGGTTTCAAAACAACACTTACATGTAACGACTAACGATGACTTAATGACTCAGTTAAATGTATATACACGTAGTGTATTATGTTGTAATAATACACTTTTGGAAGACTTCAAGACACATATCAAAGTACTTCTATTTAACAAAAATGCTTACAATTATATTCTCGTTCAATTTCATCAACAATTCTACTAGTATGCAACTGTATTCGTACTCGTACAATACCCAGCTCCTAGATGTATATACTATTGGTATATACACATAATAATTCAGCTCTTAGCAGCCCTAGATAGTCAACAAACATGTGGAACCAACAATTAGACAACTAGCATGACTTATGAGCAAGGAAACAAAAACAAGAACTCCTTTTAACCCCACTCACCTTCACCACTCACCACCTACTCCATTTCACTTCCAATTTTCTTCCCAATTGATGTTATGCGAGGCGTATACGAAATAGTTATATATTTATTATAAAATACTATTAAATACGATACAATTTTACACAAGTTATTTATTTATTTATAGAGTGGATATACCTAAACCTTGCTACAGCACTTATAGGCAGTGTACCTAATCGTACAGTAGTGTAGTTTTTAGTAAGTCCGGTTCGTCCACAGGGAACTAGCCAAGTTTAACGCTATATTTTTAAAACTAAATTTGTATATAAATATAAATATATTTATAAGTAATATTATTATTATAAAAGGGGATTTTTACCGTTTAATGACCGGTTTGTCGATTTTATGTCTTAAGTCGCAGTTAAAACCTAATGTAAAATACTAAAAATAAATATAACTTAATTTAAAGTGTAAAGTAAATAACGATAATTAAAATGCAATAATTTAAAGTGCGATAAATAAGATTGCGATAAATAAAATTGAGATGAAATATGAAATAAAGGAATTATGCTTATTTAAACTTCCGTAATCATGATATTCGACGTGTTGATTTTAATTTATTACATGGGTTAATTGTCCTTTGTCCTGGAATATTTAATATGTCCATACGGTTTTTGTCCATAACAGTCCATCAGTCATAAATATAAAGTGTGAGTGTCCTCGTCAAATTATCCTTATACCCGAAGTCAAATATTCCAACTAATTGGGGATTAAACTGTAATAATGTTTTAATACTTTATTATCAATTACACCAAGTGTCCTTTCATGTAATCCACCCCTGTTTTAATGAGTCCATTGACTATTAATCCATTCTCGTGTCCGGTCAAATGAACGATTATTAGTACTTATAAATATCCCGCCCATCGTGTCCGATCGAGTGTATGTGGTTATTTATAATTACGTCTAATTGTAAATCTTTATATTAAATTAACGAACTATCATTTAATTAAACAAATATGAAGCCCATTAATAGCCCATAGTCTAATTTCCACAAGTATCGTTCTTTTGTCCAAACCCCAATTATGGTACAAAGCCCAATAACCCCGTCTTTAATATTTAGTCTAACATCATGATTACTTCGATTTAAATAAGCATAATAATAACTTAGCTACGAGACATTAATTTAAAAAGGTTGAACATAACTTACAATGAATATTAATAGCGTAGTGTTACACGGACAGAATTTCGACTTACACACTTACAACATTCGCCACTATAACCTTATTATTATTAAACTTAAATTAAAATTATAATTATAAAATATAAATATAAATATATCGTAGATAGAAAGATAGAAAAAGGATGATGAAATCGATCAGAATGCGCGGCCTTTTATAGGCCCACATTTTACTGTAGAGCTCCGCGAGTGCGGATGTTTTCTTCATAAAAGCTCCGTGAGTGCGGAGGTCTGGAATCCAGCTCACCAAATGAATTCAACGTGGGCTGCTTTGATTAAAATAATATATAATATATATATAATTAATTATATATAATATTATATTCTTGTGCATAGTTGACTTGTAATTTTTGGTCCGTTGCGTCGCGCACTGAAAGTTGATTCATGTCTCGGTTCCTGAATTTCGAACGCCTTTTCGTACAATTTAATATCTTGTACTTTGTATTTCACGGCTTGTACTCTTGTAAGTTTTAGACGTTTCTTATCAATAATTTGAACCACTTTGATTGTACTTTGTACTTTTTAGCTTTTTGGTCGTTTGCGTCTTCAAATCGTCGAATCTGTCTTTTGTCTTCACGTTTTATTATTTAAACGAATATAACTTGTAAATAGAACAATTACAACTAAAAGCTTGTCTTTCTTGAAGGATAATGCTATGAAATATATGTTTGTTTTTAGCATTATCACCCATTCTCTCTTAAAACACACACACTCTTCCATGAACGTCTAAGTTACTATTTTTCCAGCAAAAATCATCAAATACAAGCTTTGGTTATTACCTATAATCATCATAAAAATAATTACTCAAAAACACATCAAGAACACTTCCAAGTTTACAAGTTTAATTCCAAGTTTCCTAATCCATTCCAAGCAATCATCTAAGATCAAGAAACCTTTGTTATTTGTAGTAGTTTATCTTTCTTATTCAAGGTAATACTCATATTCAATCTTTGATTCAATTTCTATAACTATAACTATCTTAATTCGAGTAATAATCTTACTTGAACTTGTTTTTGTGTCATGATTCTATTTCAAGAACTTCCAAGCCATCAAAGATCCATTCAAGCTCAAGTTATTTTTTCATCATTTCCAGTAGGTTTACCTACTAAACTTGAGGTAGTAATGATGTTCATAACATCATTCGATTCATATATGTATAACTATCTTATTCAAAGATTTGAACATGTAATCACTAGAACATAGTTTAGTTAATTCTAAACTTGTTCGCAAACAAAGTTAATCCTTCTAACTTGACTTTTAAAATCAACTAAACACATGTTCTATATCTATATGATATGTTAACTTAATGATTTAAAACATGAAAACACAAAAAACACCGTAAAACCGAATATACGCCGTCGTAGTAACACCGCGGGCTGTTTTGGGTTAGTTAATTAAAAACTATGATAAACTTTGATTTAAAAGTTGTTCTTCTGGGAAAATTATTTTTCTTATGAACATGAAACTATATCTAAAAATCATGGTTAAACTCAAAGTGGAAGTATGTTTTCCAAAATGGTCATCTAGACGTCGTTCTTTCGACTGAAATGACTACCTTTACAAAAATGACTTGTAATCTATATTTCCGACTATAAAATTATACTTTTTCTGTTTAGATTCATAAATTTAAGTTCAATATGAAACCATAGCAACTTGAATCACTCAAAACGGATTTAAAACGAAGAAGTTATGGGTAAAAAAAGATTGGATAATTTTTCTTGTTGTAGCTACGTGAAAATTGGTAACAAATCTATATTAATCATATCCTAGCTAACTCATATTGTATTATACATGTATTCTAATATATTATGTAATCTTGGGATACCATAGACACGAATACAATGTTTTGACATATCATATCGACCCATCTATATATATATATATATTCCGAAACAACCATAGACACTCTATATGCAGTAATGTTGGAGTTAGCTATACAGGGTTGAGGTTGATTCCAAAATATTATATATACTTTGAGTTGTGATCTAGCCTGAGGCTTGTATACATGAGGTCGTGGAATGATTCGAGATAATATATATTGCTTTATTTTTCTGTACATCTAACTGTGGACAACTAGTTGTAGGTTACTAACGAGGACATCTGACTTAATAAACTTAAAACATTAAAACGTATTAAAAATATTGTAAATATATTTTGAACATACTTTGATATATATGTACATACTTGTTATAGGTTCGTGAATCGACCACTGGCCAAGTCTTACTTCCCGATGAAGTAAAAATCTGTGAAAGTGAGTTATAGTCCCACTTTTAAAATCTAATATTTTGGGATGAGAATACATGCAACTTTATAAATGTTTTATGAAATAGACACAAGTAAATGAAACTACATTATATGGGTGAATGATCGAAGCTGAATATGCCCCTTTTAGCTTGGTAGCCTAAGAATTTGGGAACAGACCCCCAAATTGACGCGAATCCTAAAGATAGATCTATCGGGCCCAACAAGCCCCATTCTGGAATTTGGAATGCTTTAGTACTTCAAAATTATCATGTCCGATGAGTGTCCCAGAATGATGGAGATATTCTATATGCATCTTGTTAATGTCGGTTACCAGGTGTTCACCGTATGAATGATTTTTATCTCTATGTATGGGATGTATTGAAATATGAAATCTTGTGGTCTATTATTATGATTTGATAATATATAGCTTAAACCTATAACTCACCAACATTTTTGTTGACGTTTTAAGCATGTTTATTCTCAGGTGATTATTAAGAGCTTCCGCTGTTGCATACTAATATAAGGACAAGATTTGGAGTCCATGCTTGTATGATATTGTGTAAAAACTGCATTCAAGAAACTTATTTTTGATGTAATATATTCTTATTGTAAACCATTATGTAATGGTCGTGTGTAAACAGTATATTTTAGATTATCATTATTTGATAATCTACGTAATACTTTTTAAACCTTTATCGATAAAATAAAGGTTATGCTTGTTTTAAAAAATGAATGCAGTCTTTGAAAAACGTCTCATATAGAGGTCAAAACCTCGCGACGAAATAGTGTTTTACTGTAGCAAATAGTGTTTTACTGCAGCAAAGTCGTTTTTACTGTAGCAAATAGTATTTTACTATAGCAAATTCATTTTTACTGTAGCAAATAGTGATTTTCGAAAACACTGTAGCTTTTTGGGTACTGTAGCAATTCGAAAATACTGTAGTAAATTAGTGTTTTACTTGTTCATCTTAAACGTTTTAGTTAACTTATCTAAATATCACTCGAATCAATAAACGAATGTTACTATCGTTTACTAAATAACTTGAAATTATAAATATGTATATATCTTTATTTAATATACATAAATCAGTTTTTAAATACGCATTGCAAGTTATTTATGAATACTTAATATTCCAACTTATTTATATATATATATATATATATATATATATATATATATATATATATATATATATATATATATATATATATATATATATATATATATATATATCTATTTAACTCCAGGCTTGATTAAAACTCATGGAAATCTGATTTTACCATTTTCATGGCGTCTCTTTTTTATTACTTTTTATCATGTAGGTATTTATTATATTATTTGTATTATCTATTAATTTCATTTTATTTAAATTATTTACTTCATTTAAATCTATTCTTTTTTATGTGTGTTGTATTTTTTTCTCCTACTTTTTGGGCCGGAGGTCCTCTTGGAAGCAATCTCTTTATCCGGCGAATACAGAGAGGGAGGACTTTCCTTACTCTTATGAGTGTTTCACTCGGGGTGGAGAAATGATTTCTCTTTATTCTAGGATAGAGGAAGGATTGTCTACGTTTCACCTCCTCCATACCTCACTCATGTGGGATTGGGTCTGTTGTTGTTGTTGTTGATATATATCTATTTACAAATAGATGTTCGTGAATCGTCGGTCAATAGTCAAAGGTTAACTGAATATATAACATTAGTTCAAAAATTTTGATAATCAATATTACAGACTTTGCTTATCTTGTCGAAATCATATAAATATTAAGTTTAAATTTGGTCGAAAATTTTCGGGTTGTCACATTTATCGTTTGGATGTTGATGGTAATTGTACTATTGCTGATCGATTAGTAAATGGTACGTGGTGTTGGAGGTGGTCTCGTAATAGTATTGGTGCAAGAAATGAAACATCTCTAAATGACTTATGTTTATTGATTGGCAATATTGTTCTAAGTGATGGAGTTGATACATGGGTTTGGTCTATGTCCAAAGATAATGGTTTCTCAGTTAGCAAGACTAGAGAATATATCGATGAGCAAGTTTTACCATCTTCCAATATCTATACTTTTTGGATCAAACAACTTCCTAGGAAAATTAATATTTTTATATGGAGGTTGGCTCTAGATAAACTTCCATCCCGTCTCAACTTATCTCGTCGTGGGATGGAAATAGATTTGATTGAGTGTGTCTCATGCGGCCATGGTATCGAGTCAATTCACCACGTTATGTTCGAATGTGAAGTGGCGACGGATTTATGGAGCAAGGTAAGGAGATGGATTGATATGTTATTACCACGGTTTTCAGAGTGGAAGGATTGGATAGATTGGTTTGAAGACTGGCGTGAATCAGAAGACACAAAGATAAGATTATTCGTCATAGTAGCTTCTACGATTTGGCATATATGGAGATTCAGGAACAGCCGGCTTTTTCATCAACATCCGATGAAGCGATATATATTGTTTGATTCCATTTGTCTTTTTTCTTTTAATTGGTATAGAAGTAGAGGCAAAAAGAATGTAAACTGGAACGTTTGGCGGCTTAAGCCGTTGTAATTTGGTTCGCAGGTCTATTCTAGTTTCTTGCTAGAATAGATCTTTGGTTTTAATATATTTTAACCGTAAAAAAAAAACAATAATATCGAGATAAACGCCCACTTTTGCGCAACTTATATCATACTTTGTCACGGATTAAGTTATATCAACGCCCACTTTTTGTGATCATAACAATAAATTCGTCCACCTTTTTTGATTGATAGTTTCAAAATCATATTTTTTTTTTGTGATATTATAAGGTAAGATTATGGATACAAATTAGTGACATTTAAATGTCACTAATTTTATTTATCAGTCATTCATTTTACAAAAAAAAAATAAAAAAAATAAAAATAAAACTTGATTATCATGTTACTGGAGGATTTGGAGAGGATCCTAATCTTTAAAAGAATAGTGAGGTGATTCTCACATACCACTTTTTGATCCATATACACTTAATTACTTATTTTACTCTTAATTTCATTTATAATAATCTATAGTATCTATTAAATTTCTAATTTGATGACATCATAAATAAGCTATTTCTTTTGTTAAAAAAATGGAAAAGAAAAAAGAAAAAATTAAAGGACATCTGTATGATGTCATTAAACAATTTAATTACAATTAAAAAAAAAGATTTATTACATTATTCAAAAAAAAATTTGTGTATTCGGTCCATACAAACAAGTTGATTTTGTTTCTACGGATAACATTAGAACTTTTAGATGTTATCTAGAATTGCAACTCTATCCGACTATTCAATTATATTTTTAATTTTAAACTGATTGTTTAGTTATATGATTTAAAATATGTATGATTGTTTATTATTTGTTTTATATATGTTAAATAATATTAACATGTTAATTGTATAATATATGAAGCATTATGTACAACCTTATAATAAAATTGCAACTCTATCCGGCTATTCAATTGTATTTTCAATTTTAAACTGATTGTTTAGTTATATGATTTAAAATATGTGTGATTGTTTATTATTTGTTTTATATATGTTAAATAATATTAACATATTAATTGTATAATATATGAAACATTATGTACAACCTTATAATAAAATACACTCATAACCATATGTACAATATTTGAAGCATTTTGTACAACCTTATGGTAAAACACTCTCATGACTATATGTACAATATTTGAAGCATTATGTCTCGCATGACCATATTTACAAACTTTAAAATAAATTGTACAATCTTTTACAAAACATAACATGAATACATGTACAAACCTTAAAGCATATTGGAGAACATTTATATAATAATTTAATTTTTAAAAAAAAATTCAATAGACATTTGTTATTACAGATTACAGAGAATTATTGTTCAATATATGAATACTCAATTTTTAACCATACTTTATTATTACTATTTATTATTATAATTATAATAATAATAATTATTATTATTATCCATAATTTCTATAAATATTATTATATTATTTAAATATGAGTTCTTTCTACGGGATTAATTACGTTATATATGTTTGCGAAATATATATCTCAATAAAAGGTTGTAATGTAGGCTTTTATGATAAAGAAAATAATAATTGTGATGAAAATTGGAAAAGAGTGGTGGGAGAATGAATGTAGTTCATTTATTTTGATCAAGTTAAGTACATTAATATATTTGTAAAAACAACGACAAGTTTCTTAGTCGGAATCCGTAGTTTCACGGGTCATTAAACTAAATGACTTTACCATTTACATTCACTTAATACCTAAAACATATCATTAAATTGTTTCTTTTAAACAAACTCGTGATTCCACGGGTCATTTCTAGTAATAATAATATAAGTTCAACTATTTAAGGGCATAACTGTAAATTTATGAGACAAAAGTATACATAGATCAAAAATTAGTGTGCGCGAATCATTTCCAAGTAAATAATAATGATAATGATAATAATGATTATTATTAATTATTGATGACAATAATATAATAATCACGTTTGTATAAATTGAGCCGATTATTGGGTCAACAACTGTAAATTTAACACAACTATGCTGTCATGCAACTTTAAGTTGAATTCAAAGCACAACAACCGACTCATCATAAACCTTTTGCACTCCAATAAAGCCAAAAACATAAAGCCAAAGGCCACATTCTTTTAACCAATTACACAAATCATCAAAATCCACCCTAATTGACTCTTCAAAACTTTAATATTAATGTTTGTGTTTACCGATTCTTAAATATCCCATTCCTACTCGAGTTACTAAAATATCGTCTTTAAAAACCCTATATAGATTCCTTCACATTTGTCATCCTTCATATTTCCTTCCCAATATATACTAGTAACAAGCTTTTGATCATTTTTGTATTACTCTTACACATAACTAGATATATAAACAGACAGATCATGGAGAAATATAGATCTCAATCGTGTCGAGATAATGGAACGATGGATATGAAGAACAACGATGTGGTATTTCCAACCAACATGAAGAATTTAAGGAGTTTTACCACAACTACAAATCGTGAAATGAAGAAACCTAATTCGAGTTCGAAGATTTGGAACTTGAGTGACCCTGAAGTGCAAAGGAAGAAGAGGGTTGCTGGCTACAAAGTTTACTCTGTTGAGAGCAAAATGAAGGGGTCTTTTAAGAAGAGTTTTGGATGGATTAAACATACTTATACTCAACTTCTTTATGGTTATAGGTGAATTAGTGAATACATCAATTTCTTTCAAGAATATGTGATCTTGTACAATACTATTAAGCTTATTTTGTGAGTATTTGTATTTTTATTTTATCATTACAAAGATCTTTAATCTTTAATGGTGGTATGAACAAGTATGTATGAGGTGAATCAGGTGATCATATGATAATATTGTTTATCAAGTTAGATCATAACTTAGGCGTTATCAAAAATGATAATTGGTAATTGCATTTGCTTTAGATTCAATGGTTATTTTTTGAAAATAAGATCACTACAAAAATGGTTTATTTGATTAGGCTGGGCTTTTTTCATCAACACATAAGATTTAGTTGTAGGCTTGTAGCCATTGAAAAATCATGGACTTCACATTGTTGAAGGCTTCAAGGAAAACTGGTTTATATAATTTCTATCTTCATATTGCTTGCTTAGTTTTTAAACATTTTTTTTCTTATTAAAAATGTATGTTCACCCATATATAAGAAACTAATGTGGTGTTTGCGTTTGAGTTTGGAGGTGATCTTTTGATTATTACGTTTTCATATCGTAAATAATCATTTAATAGCATTTCGAAAGACATAAAAATTAGTTAATTACGATTCAACCAAAACATGAAAATGAAAAAGTAACTTCCATACTTTAACAATTGATTTTTTATTTTCCACGTATACTTTCTCCAAATACCTCTAAGAAAACCTCCCCAAATTAGAATTTCTAAAAAATAGTCTGTTTTGAGATTTTTAATTTTACAGTATTAGATAATTTGATTTTTCAACGACCTAAAAAGTAGATTACTATATTATTGCGTTATTAAACAAACTTCATTACAAACAATACTCAATACTGTAAAACATGTCTTGCTACAAATGATGATTAGATTATAATTGTCAAAAACGCATAATCAATTTTTAACATGCGAATTCGAACACCCCTGAATGTATCATCATTAGGGATGGCAATAGATGTTTCATCCATAGACATCCACTCGATCCGATCCATTTATAATGGATATGGATGATGTAAATGGACGATTAACGGATATGGATATGAATATGGATGATCTAAATATTTCGTGGATCGAATATGGATGACAATTTATCATCCATGGATATATTCATTATCACCCGAAATACATCTATATATACATATACATACTAAAATATATGCATATACATCTACATATCGATATACATTTACATATGACCTACAAAATTCTTAAACTATTAATGAAAATAAGGTTTGTGATAGTCACAATTATTAAATTGTTACTAACAATATTCAAAGTTACATATTTAGATTAGTTTCGACGTATATTTACTTATATTATAACTTATTTTCCTCAATTAAATTCACAATCGGCAACAAATTACAATCAAAACATGTGTAACAAATCAAAAACATAAAAATTAAATATTTACATTTGTCATAATCTGTATTAAATGGATAAAATCGTTGTTAAATTAATATTTCATTTGATATCCAACGAAATCCATTAACCCGCTTAATCCATCAGATATGGATATGGACGGATGAACTGAAATTAAATGGATATGTATGAGCAAAAATTAAATGGATATGGACGTGGATATAGCATCACCCAATCCATATCCGATCCATTGACATCCCTATTCATCAACAAAAGATTAACCTCAGCAACAGTATACAGTGATGAGTTTTATAATAGATCTAGTTACTATATTATGATGTTTAATAATTTGCAGCAAGAACACATGGAAAAGCACAAACAACATGAGTACAATGAACAATCAATAAAAATCATACAATGGTTGATAACCAACCATAGCACAAAGTAAATATAAATATCCACAACATAGCATTAGCATCTCAGTATCCACAAAAACACGGGTATCGAAACACATATCTTGGTTTTCATGAACGAAAACAGTTTCTGAATGGTTTATCTCCCCAAGACCTCTTTCATTATCGCACTAGCCGAGACAACACATTTTGTATCCAAATGGTTTTACTTTTGAAAATCAAATTTACATGGTCTTGGAGCCATGGCTCAGCAAATGAGGCAAACCTGGTTTTTAAAAATGCAGACCCTCGATACCCTTGAGAGTTGATTCGAAGTTCTTTATGTTAGTTGGGGACGCATTTTTACTAGTACGTTTCTGATCTGAGGATACAACAGGTGAGCTCCTTTGACCAGTACTTGTGACCCTACGAAGACCACCCGGACTTGCCTCTGTAGTGCGCCTGTATGATGATGATTCGGGTTCACCACCTGTTGACAGTGGATCTCGGCTGCTAGAGACAACAGGTCGCCTTGAAGATCCACTTGATTGTAAAATATGAGAACTTGATAACTGCACGAATACAAGTCAAAATCAGAGTGTACCACCGACTAATGAGTATATTAACAAAAGAACAAAAAAAAGTTGGTCGAAAGTTTCAGTTCATCTTAGGGCTTCATTTTCTTGTCAGTAGTTCAAGTGCACAATTAATGTAATCAGTGTTGCAGAACTCGGAATTACTTGGCAGGTACTCGGATTTTGCAGCCCTGAGAGTACTCGGCAAGTATTCGGTCAAACTTGGTCAAACTCAGTCAGACCCGGTCAAAACTCGGCCAAAAATCGGGATCACTCAGAAAATCAGTAAAATTGGTCAAAATCGGTCAAAGTCAAACTTAGTCAACATCCTAGTACTCCCCGGTTTGCTAAGTACTCGCTAAATAGTCCCAACTGAGCCATTCCCAAGCAGCGATTTTTTCAACCTTAAAATAATAATGGTGTTTTTTGATCATAATTTATGCACAGACAAAAAGCGTTTGCAGGGCAACCAACCCATTTAAACCTGTGCCCCGTATTGGCCCGTTACCCAACCTACCACCTCTGATTCTATCATGATAGGGGTCACATGTTTCACATTAATATGATGCTATTCAACGACAAGTTGATTGTAAAAAAGATACATACATCTCGACTCATGGATGGATCACTAGATGCGGGATTTTTCTGTTTAGAAAAGCTCCCGGAATTGAACGGCATCCCGGCATTCCTAGGGCGAGAGGGATTTGTAGAAGACCAACCAGAAGTCTTAACATCTTCACCACCTATAAAATGACATTTATAACCCTCAGAGTAACTAAACATGTAACATATTAGATGTAATTCAAAAACTTAAATATATGAATGAATATCGTTGATAAGGCTTGCCTGATAGCCGATTCAGATTGGCAGCCACAGGAGGTATACCAGAGCTTGTACCAGCACCAGTACCCTGACAAGAAGGTGTTATGTTATTTATTAATTTATTAATTTCTTTTGAAAAGAAAAAATTCAGTTATTTAATAATACGTCACTTCATCAATAATGGCGTTATTAGTAGAGAAACTTACAAGACCGCGCGATGGAGGATTAGCAAGCTGAGATTGCTGATACTTGAGAATAGTCCAATCAAAGATGTAATCAAATTGAAAACCTGAACCAATCATTACAGAAAAAACAATTAGTACAATGTACAAGAGACCATATATTCCATTTGTGCTACATGCATAAATTTTTTATTAGATTGGCCCCCGTAAATGCAAAAAAAAAATTTTTTTATGTAAGATTAAATGGGAAAATTGATAGGTTAGGCGGAACGCAAATAGTAGACATAGTGAGCATGATATTGAAACTATTTTCAAGATGATCTATATTCGATAAACAAATCATTCAGAAGACTATTGTGCTAAAAAAATGATTAAAATGCTTTGGGTGACTTGGCCTTTAATATCTTCCACCGATTCGCTATTTAACTAGATTTTTTAGCCAGCCCAAGTTGGCCCTATGTTATGTAAGCATGATAAAACCGCTCCCGTCTAGTTTCAACATTTTATTTCTTTCCTACTAGTAACCGTCACAGTTCTTTAGCAACATCAACTTTGCTTCAAAAGTGTGCTATATTTAATCCTTTTGGGGAGCGGTTTTCTATATTTAACTGATAATTGAACACTCTCGATAAAATGTAATTTGATAGAAGTTTTAAATTTACAAAGTTAACAAGATTATCTTTAACCACTGGCAATACACAAAAAGTAGGGTAGTACTCGCACCTTCACGGATAAAAAGATCACGGAAGATTCTTTTCAAATAAGCATAATCCGGTTTATCATCGAATCTTAATGAACGGCAATAATGGAAGTACGATGCGAACTCTGTAGGATAGCCACGGCATAAAGACTGAAAGAGTACACATAAACACATTTAAATAGGTTCCATTTAAGCTTATTTTCTTTACCCGTTTGACAAAACAAACCCCTCAAGCCATTAATAATAAAAAATAAAAATAAAAACGTTACCTCAATAGAGGTGGAAACCTTCTTCTCACTAATTTTTTCATACTTTTGTTTCTTGTTCCCCGCTTTCAGTCCCTGCCACGGAAGACTGCAATGTACAAACCATACAGACAAAATTAACCATATTATAAATCTAATTACTTCCTTATAAAAAAAACATCATACATTAAGTTAACTTCTAATTAATTCACCACACTCTGGAAATCATTACTAAAACAACATTATTTTTAATAATTCCGCATATTAATTTTCTACCTGTTAACAAAAGTTGGGTTCATTTTTAACAGCTTATTAACAAAGAAAAATTTTCATTAATGATTTAAAAATTTGGATGGTTACTGACCAATTTAAAAATAATGCGAGAATGTATTGCTATATGTTGCTATTTGGCCAAAAAAATATACTAAGAACTTTGCGACAAGTACTTACCTTCCTCGCAAGAAGTACATGAGAACATATCCAAGTGATTCCAAGTCATCCCTTCTGCTTTGTTCTGAAAAACAAAGGTATCAACATATAAGAGCAATACTTAATTTTATTTAAATGCTTGTAGATTTTTAAGCACGATAAGCTTACCAATTCCAAGGTGAGTATTCATGCTAGCGTACCGAGCAGTCCCCGTTAAGTTCTTGTTTTCTCTGCATTTCATAGACATATAACAAGCAAAAATATGCATGATATCTTGTGCTAAGAATAAACAAATGGCAATTGCTAAAGGTGATACGGCGAGCAAGTATGGTAAAGGATCAACAAGTTAATATACAGGATTGATGCCTCATATATTATTATAAAGAAATCAAAACATGTATATATAAAACGGTTTTTGGAGGTTATACAATAAAACTTCGGGTGACTTTCAGCTTGTTCTCTTCATAGCTAACTTTTATATTTCATCAATTTGACTAAAAATAACTTCTGGCAAAAGCATACTTTCCCCATTAAAAAGTGTATAAATTTAGCATGATTTTATAATTATATTCATTATCATTATACTTAACACTCAAATTTTTCCATTGTTTCGGGACTAAATGATTGCCCTATATTTTATTATTACTACAACATCAATCACGATCAAACATTTATGAATTCATGTGTATTTTTGGAAAATAAACTAAGTTGTGATTCATGTGTCCCACATAAATGAGCACATGTCGCATCTTTTAGGATACGGAATAAATGTTGGGTGATGTGGCAGAAAAATTTATCTTGAAATGGACAAGTTAGGTGACCTGAAAGCACTTTTTTGCCATGTTTTAATATTGTAGTACTATAAATCAATGTATCATATCCAATTATAGGAAACTACTAAATAATGATCTAGATTTTATTTATAAAGCAATTTATGAGGTTTGCCTTAAGATTACAGTTCGGTTCAAGTTTCAACTGATATCATTATTTGTCCGGTTGATAAACTTCACACATTTGGCCCATTATAGATAAATTATAGCCTAAGCCAATCCACTTTTAGGGGTCAAAATCGACACTTCCACTTACCTATAAGGAATGTGCTGATGAGTTGAAGGGTCCCTATATTTCTTTGCTAGCCCAAAGTCAATAGCGTAGACCTATAATTTGAAACATAAGGATGAACGGCCATGTATGAAGATCAAAGATTCAGATATATTCAATAAAAAAAGAAGAGAATAAAAAAAAAAAAAAAAAATGAGACCTGATTAGCACGTCTCCCTAAACCCATAAGAAAGTTATCTGGCTTAATGTCCCGATGTAAAAATGATTTACAGTGAATAAATTCAACACGATTGATCTGCAACAAATATAAACACAATAAAAGGTTAAATAAGAAAACATATAGTTGTGTAGAAAATGAACGTGCCGTGACAAAAGCGTACCATCTGATCAGCAAGCATAAGAACCGTTTTCAAAGACAACTTCCTACTACAAAAGTTAAACAAATCTTCAAGGCTCGGTCCCAATAAATCCATCACAAGAACATTGTAGTCTCCTTCAACGCCATACCATCTCACATTTGGAATTCCAGCTAATAATTGTAAGACAGAAGAAGCAGTAAGAACAACCAACACGTTATCAACTTATCATAGGTGTGGCAAAA
Source organism: Rutidosis leptorrhynchoides (assembly GCF_046630445.1). NCBI lineage: Eukaryota > Viridiplantae > Streptophyta > Magnoliopsida > Asterales > Asteraceae > Rutidosis > Rutidosis leptorrhynchoides. The sequence goes on along the minus strand of NC_092342.1, from coordinate 321,962,847 downwards.
TGGGTGGGTTTATCTTGTTGGTCCGTTTGATAAAAATAATAAATGTGATACATATGATAACAAAATTAATATAGTAACAATGCTACTCTAGTTTTTATTATGTTAAAAATGGAACTATTTAGGAAATTAAGACACTTTAGGTATTAGAAATACATGTTAGGTGGCTTTAAACTCATCAGATTCGTACTTATAGCAATTTCTGCTACGAACAAACAAGAACCCAAATCGCTGTGTTCATAAACGAAAAGGTAAATATCACCACCTCCAACTTATCTTTATTGAAAAAAAGGAACGCGAGTTTTAAAAGGATGCTTACTTCCTCCTTGAAGTATCTTGTATAGTTTTGATTCATATAACAATTGTGGATGTTTCGTTTTGATATTTTCCTGAATAAGAAAAAACCCAAAAAAATTAATTGCAAGGTCGGAGAGAATTTAAGAATCTCAACAAGATAGCAATAAAGCAAGTACTTAAATTATACATTATATTATTACAATAAGCAACACTACAAATAGTCCACGTGGCACAAAAACAAAATGTTACAGTCCAATTATTTTCGCCCTCCCTGCTACTCACACGGCCCAAAATTTATTAGTTTGTTTCTTACGGAAGTTTTTTACAATTCCAATTCCTAGCATCTAAACTTAATCTCGTAATAACTTTTAATCAGCAATATTAATACTGTAATAACTACATAACTTTTTGATCAAGATTCGTAGCATCCATATCAGATATCGGAAGAGGTAACAAACCAAAATCATAAATAAAACAAAACAAATGCATATGTGTGGGTTTTCACAAGAGCACATAATTTTGATGCAAACTCTAAAGATATATATATTGGTAACAGAGTACTAATTCACTTAATAGGTGCCCGGGTATTTAGATCCGGTCAATGCTTTTTAGCTCGACTAAAGAGACCGCTAACAGTTATTATGTAACCCTGATACATAATTAAAGCTTCTCAGAACGTTTCATTTGAAAAACGAAGGGTAGTTAGAACCTAAATAATTTTACAGATTTCTCTTCAAGTCTTCCAACATTAGAATAAACACCCTTTTGAAGAGAGCTATCATATGTTTTACCAAAGACATCTATTATATATTATTCAATTATCTTCCAACAAAAGAACTGAATAATTTGCATTGCCAAAACAGCTGACAAAGGCTAACGGGTCATAACTGATAAGAGAACAAGCAAAGTTAAAATTGGGCTTCACATATTTCTCTAAGAATTCTATATTCATTAGTCATTACTGCGCACTAAAATCATATCTACCCTTAAAGCCTTAACATTTCAGATACGCTGAAAAGCTGTTCCAAAATACTCATTCAATCACATATCATCTTATATCTGAAATTCAACATTTGTAACTTTCCACACCGTGTAACGGGTATAAAACCAACAATGAACTCCTTTTTGGATGTTTTCATTAGTAAAAAAACATAAAATAACAGTAAATCCAATTATCATACTTTAAAGTTTTTGACTTGACAAGTTGTCAAATTTAACCAAGTTAAATGATATCTTAACCCGGAAAACCACCAAACCACAAATGTACAACGTAGAACGCACCTATCCTCGAAAGTACCATATTCGATGCTGATTCATAGATCCCAACAGTTGTGCACGTCTAAACAAGAATAGACTTGGAAGGTTGACAATCGTGTCACCAGTTGACTAAAGTGAGTAATATTTACGTTAGTTTACATTTTTATGAATCGAAAATTCTTATATTCCTATATATGATCATCCAACCCTTAATACATCTATATATTACTCATCAGTTCATCACCGCACTTTGCCAAATGCTCAACTTACTACTCTATGTATTTGTTTATATCTTAAATTATCACTTAAAATACACATTCAGACACCTTACACATAAAGTTCAGTGAGCCAGTCCTAAGTAACAAACTCGATAAATATAAATATAAAATATAAAGATAAAATAATATAGATAAAGCAATCAAATTTAATCAAATATGCAGCAATTCATTCTACAAAACATAACAAGATGCAATCTTTTTACTCACCAGCTTGATAGCAACTTCTTCATTCGTCTGGATATTAGTACCTGCAACAAACCAAGTTCACAACAATCATCAGATACAAACTCATTAAGTCAATCAACATCCTAATCAAAGCTAATAATTAAGTTAAGATAATTAACAATAACTATAATTAACATACAAACCTAAGTAGATCTCTCCAAATGAACCACTGCCGATCTTACGCCCTAATCGAAACTTATTAGCCACTCGAGGCTCCATTAGGTCTACGAAATTATAAACCCTAATTCACAAAAAAACTAACGAAAATCAAACAATTGTACGGAATCCAATTAACGCCTCATTGAAGAACCGGCGAATTGGTTAATCGAGATGAACCGGAAGTCCACGTCAGCCACCACCGACCGCCATGAAGAGTGAGCTTACAAAATTAGGTCAAATAGAAAAAAGAATTAATTAACGTAATGAACAGATCAATTGGAAGAGAATTGATTGCGAAAAAGTAATTTATGTGATGAAAATTGAGGTTAATTTGCGTATAATTGTTTATTAAAATGGAATAATAATAATAATAATGTGATTTGGGGAAAAAGAGAAGGAAAGAGGAGGCATCGTTTGCTTACACCTCCACATAACACACGCTAAACACATCCAACTTCCCAACTATTGTAATTTAGAGGACAAGAAATAAAAAAACTCACATCATCAATTGATTGATTGTTATTATGGGTTAAAAGCACAGAATTAAAATTTGGTATATACTTTCTCAAATGTGTCCTGATATCTTTCATATATTCATTTGCGTTCCACTGTCATTATAAATTTTCAAAAAATGTACCATTGCCGTCTAATATTTTTTTTCCCTGTAACGAAAACAATTGATGACGTGGCTTCTAGCCTTTTAGATAGTCATGACACGTCGGTGATACATCGGAACAGATACCGAAAGTATATGGGTGACATCAGAACACAAGTGAAAGTATATGGGCGACATCGGGACATATAAATGAAAAAAAATATTTAATAATTAACTTTATCGGTTTAGCAGGTAACCAACGAAATATTAACATTGGTACATTTTTTGAAAGTTTGTTGATGACAGTGGGACGCAAATGGGTATATGGGCGACATCGGGACATCTGAGAAAATATATAGCCAAATTGTGGTTTTAACCCTTAAAATTATTATGTAAGGTTATTAACTTAATCAAAAAATAATGACCATCGAGGTATTGCTTGAGTGGTTTTCAAGCTTTAGTAAGGGGGATTCGCGATTAGTTGTCAAGCAACCCGGGTTCAATTCCGATAGGGGGGTTTCCTCCAGAATTTATCCTCAATTAGTTGCCAAGCAACCCGGGTCAATCCTTGAAGTTTCCTACCTTGCGTGTGTGATTCGCAAATGAGAGTATTCGATGCGAAAATTTGGCGTTAAAAAAAATAATAATCAAAAAATAGGGTGTAGAACTGAAAATTAATAAAAGATACACGTGACGGTCATTTTTTTAAAAACGGTGTATTTTTTATTTAACGATAATTAAATTGAGACGGATGAAATATATTTTATACGGAGTACTATTTTCAAATTATATCATCTCGTAAGTAACATTTGTTGTAGACTATAAAGCTTTCGGTTATTTTACTGCAAAAATCGTCTATATACTCTAAAGGTAAAAATTAAGTTACAATTTCATTTGTTCGCCATTTTCATATCACTTCTTTTCAATTCTTACATTTTCTTAATATTAGTAACCAATCATATCCTACTCAGGTGGTTGAAGTTACAAAAATGCCCTTCCAGTACAATCACATATTTCTTCCACTCCAACCACTTTCTTCACCTACTCTTCACCACTATTTCACCCGACTCTTTGATCATCTCTATCTCTTTGTTAACACCAATCACGTTTTCATCTTGTCTTTTGAAACTTTGAATTATAAATAACGAGAGACAAAAGATCTTCATCTTCTCATTAACACGAAACATGTTTTCATCTTCAGTTTTAAAACCGTAAATCACAAATAACACTATGTATCTATTTTAGCAAATACCGAGTAATATCCTTTATGTACCATTTTTATAAAATTGTGACAACTCATTAGAAACATAAACATTATGGCATTATTCTTATTTTTATAATTATTTCTCTATCTGAAACATAAAAAGTATAAGCAATAACTTTAAAGATATTTTAGTAATTCAACACTTCCTTAAACCCTAAATCACAAATAACACTTTATATATATTTTAACAAATACCAAGTAATACTTTTTATGTACCATTTTAACATAATTCTGACAACTGAGTAGAAACACAAACATTTTGGAAGTATCATTATTTGTTATAATTATAATTATATTATATATTATATATAATATCTATAAATAATAAAAATAAACTATAAATAAATTAAATATAAAACTTGGTCACATATTTGATTTAATAGGAATAAAATGTATTTATCTATTGACAATGTTTGACACATAACAACAACAATAAAATCAAATCTCACAAAATTGAAGTATGAAAGACGTAGGATGTAGACAATCTTTTCCTATTTCAGAATAAAAATAATTCATTTTCCAATATATATATATATATATATATATATATATATATATTTTGCCATCATTTCTCATATAACTTAACTTGTGAGTCATTTTCACCATTTAATATAATGTAGTCACATTACATCAAGTCAAATGCCTTTTTAGCCTTCCAGATTAAGTTATAAAATTATTAACCACTTAAACGGTAACTAAGCTGGAATAGCTCATTTGGTTAGAGCGTGTGGCTGTTAACCACAAGGTCGGAGGTTCAAGCCCTCCTTCTAGCGTTTTTTTTATTTAATACATATACAGATTTAACATTTCTAATTGTTTTTATAACTTTTGTTTATAACTTTTGTTTTACAATCTTTATTAATCTTTCTAAAGGTTCAAGCCCTCCTTCTAGCGTTTTTTTTATTTAATACATATACAGATTTAACATTTCTAATTGTTTTTATAACTTTTGTTTATAACTTTTGTTTTACAATCTTTATTAATCTTTCTAACTTCATTATCAATTCTATTGCGAATTTGTCACTTGTAGTTGGCGTATGTTTATATGCTTATCCAAGAAGATGGAGTTAAAGAAGACAAATTATAACACATTAAAGGTTTAAAGCTTCATCAACATGTAAATTAGAACACGATTTTGAAAATGACTTTGAAGAAGAATTTTTTTGTTTTTAACGACAAAATTTTGTTTAATAAAATAGTAAGGAGCTGGGAAATTAAAAAGGGCTAAGAAATCACGAGTTTTAATTAGAAACCATTTTGCTTCTGTTTTTACCAAATCAAAAGAATACAATCTAATCTCATCAAATAAAATAATCCTACTAACTGGAGTGTCGTTAACGACCACGCAGTTAAGGTAACGCCAAAACGTCCATTAAAGAGTGATCAGTGAAACCAATACATTCATTTTCGAATCGGAACTCGATGACCAAGTAGTGAACCAAGAATCAAAATCACTCCAAGCATTGAAAATTGGCATGTTACAATTTAACAAACCGAAGCATCCTCCACAAATCCAAAGCATGGGCACACTCGAAAAAGACATGTTCCAAATCTACACCTCCTTGATACAAACGGGGCAAACAACAGATGCAATATCAATACCTTTAGTCGCCAAATTTATCCTGTTGTGGTAATCTATCCACACGAAAGCGCCAAAAGAAAATGTCTAATTTTCATGGTAAAGCTTTAATCCAAATAGTACCTGGGCCAATGGACGGTAACAACATTTTATCAATGTTAATACGAGACGAGTGCATTGAAAAAGTTTTGTTCGAGTCTATGAACTACCACCACAATCAGGTATGCCCCGAAGTTGCAGGCTCTGTAATTCCGAGACTAACGAACCGAGTTGAGAACCATTCTTGCTACATATATCATCACGACACCATTCCTACTTCCACTCATCGTTAACAAAGTTGTCCGTAACAAGAACCTCTTTGTTCGATTCTAAATGGAAAAAACAATTATATCGGGTCACCAAAGTATTATTTCCAATCCAATGGTCGAGTCAAAAACGAACTTTACGGCCATTTCCCACAACCAACTGCGTAGCATCTGGTGGAGTGAGACCTACAGTAGTCGATGAAGTGCATGTCTTCACTATTTCATGCCAAATCCCATTATGTTTTGAAGATTCAAAAACGAAACCATGAACATTTCTGATCACTTGCAACCAAAGAGAGTCTGTCGGATTATGATATCTCTATCTCCATTTATGGATAAGTGCAAAGGTAAACGTTTTAATACTCCCGATTTTAAGACCACCTTTATCATGAGACGATAAAACACAGTCCCACTTAACCCATGAAAATTCTCTTTTATCACCGTTACCACCCCAAAAAAATTGTGCCGAAGCGATTCAAGTAACTTAATGACGATTTTCGTGCACTTAAAAAGATATAAGGGATAAATAGCGAGACTTCCCAACACCGACCTGACCAAAGTTAATCTACCTTCAATTGAGAGCATATTAGCTTTCCACGAGGAGAGTGTAGAATGAAATTTATTAACAAGATTTTTCCAATTATTCGTCAATTTCGTATTGGCGCCAATCATAACTCCAAGGTACATCGTGGGGAAAGAACCAGCTTGGAACCTTGTACCGATGCAAAAGACTCCACTTAAACACTAGAAACACCTACACCAAATAAGTTAGATTTTGCTATGTTAATTTTTAAACCCGAAACCAAAAAGAACACTTTTAAAACTCGCAAAATATTCTCCAAATCTTGAATGAGCCATCTAGACAAAATAATAACATCGTCCGCATAGATGAGATGAGATAACGTAAGTTTACCGCCGATATATATGCCATGAATAAGATTAGACTCGACCGCTTTTTTAAATGCCACATGCAATCCTTCCATTCAGTCTAAGACCCCCTTTAATCCATAACTCTTTTTTCGAGCTTCCATAATAAGAACCGAAGTCCTTGCTGAATTTAAACACATGTTTATTCAACCACACCATTTGCTACCAAAACCCAAAGACGGTCACTTGAAATTCAAATACTCCCAGCTTACAAAATCATAAGCTTTTTCGAAGTCAACCTTAAATAGCATTTGTTGACTTCTCTTATTGAACCACGAAATCACCTCACTGAGTATTAGTGGCCCGTCCAAAATCTGTCGACCAGAGATAAATGCGGACTAAACTAGACTTATCAACTTACTAATAATACCAGCCAAGCAATTAGTCAATATTTCGGCGATAATTTATAAACCACTCAAATCAGCTTTATAGGTCTAAAATCACTAATAATAATCGGGTAACTAATCTTTAGAATAAGAGAAATAAAAGCCGAATTTGATCCTGAAGGTAGGGATGCCAAAACAAAAAACTTTTGAACTGAAAAGAAGACATCCGATTTTAGTAACTCCCAATAAGTTTTAATGAACAAAAAAGAGAACCCCCATCTGGTCCCGGTGCTTTAGAGCTCCCACAATCCCATATTGCATTTTTAATCTCGTCATCAGTAACATCTCGTTCAATATAATCTGCATTATCCAAAGACATAGCTTATCATGAGAGATGTCACCAAACTTAATCTCCTGATCAATCTTATCAAATTTCCTTTCGTAATAATCAAAAAAATGATCTTTGATAGCCAAAGGATCCCTTATCCAAACTCCATTAACCATAACCCCCTGAATCGCTTGTTGCGCTCTTCTGCGCTTCAAAGAAACGTGAAATACTTAGAATTCTCATCTCCTTCGATGTCCCATTTAATCTGCACTTTTTCTAAAAGATCTTGAGATTTTGTATCATTTAACTCATCACCTTCCTTTAATTGACTAACTCGTTCCTGTAAATGTGAGTCAGTAGTCGTACCATCATCAATCATAGTATCAAGCTCGACAATCCATAACAATATTTGTTGCAGCCTGGAAGCATCATAGGCTAACACCTCTCCGTTCCACATTTTAATCTTTGCTTTAAGGAATTTCAGTTTGACCGAAATTGAGGCGTCGTTACCTTCTGGAACAAAACTGCCCCAAGCATCGTTGACCAATAAATCAAAACCAAGGCGAGATAACCAAGACTAGAAAAACTTAAAAGGAATAGCGCCAAAATCAACCTTGTCTTTAAAGAGTAACAAAGGAGCATGATCTGATCGTCCCATAGGAAGATCGACTCCTTTAAGATGATCTACCGAATCTAAGATGTTATTAAAGACGAAGAAACAATCAAGTTTAATCATCTTGTTATCGAGTTTATTTCTCCACGTATACCAATTACCACCTAAAGCAATCTCAACCAAAGACGAATCGTTGATGAAATCATTAAAATTCGTAGCATCTACTTGAATGAACTCCGACCCGAATCTCTCCTCATCTACCCTTACGACATTAAAATCACCAAACATGATGTAATCACTAACATGAGAAGTCATAATTTGGAGAATCTTATACCACGAAGTAATGTTCTCGTTAACGACCTGAGGAGCGTACACATTCATCACATACACCACCAGTTCTCCCTATTTCATTTACCTTTGACAACAGTAAAAAAATCATCACACCAAATTTGTTCACGAGAAAAAGCCATTGGGTCCCAAAGAGATATCAAACCACCAGACCGACCTCTTGCTAAACTTACCGCATAGTCAAAATTTTGATAACCCCATATCGACCTTAACAAAAAAATATTAAGATGTGTCATCTTAGACTCTTGAATACCCAAAAATAACACACTATTATGAGTACAAACCTCTTTGATCCAATTTTTCTTCTTGAATTTCTTTGACCCGCAGATATTAAGAGACTTGATCTTCATTTGATAACCAAAATTTCATTGACCCCTTTCACCACTCCATCCAAACTGCACCCGCTAATGTCATAACCCAACTTGGATCCCACAACAACCAATTTTTCTACCTCTTCATCTTTAGAACCACCAGACAAACCGATTAAAAGACCGAATGACACTTCTCCCTATCGGCCTTCGTATCAACATCCATCGTAGGAACAAAACCTGGAGGAAAAGGAATACTAGAACTACCTGTTTCTTTCAGTTTCTTTGAACCAATATTAACAGATTTAGTATCTCCATCATTATTACTGGATTCATCAAATTAATCCCAACAAAATCTGCCAAAGGGTTCGAATCTTGTTCCTCCTCGTACTCAACCGGTTTGTTATCATCAACAGTATCGAGTCCTTAGATTCATTCAAAGAGTAGGACAGTCGTTCTAATTGGGCATTCCAAATCTCCACTTCCTCAATGCAGATGTTACACTCCATTGATATCGAATACTTCATTGAATGATATGTGATTATGAGAATCACTAGCGGTACAAACTCTACGAATACTCATCGGTAACGAACAATCTTTCTCGAAAAAAAGAAACTTACCAACTGTCAACACAACTATGTTAAAAGCGTTGGTCCCCCAAGCACATAGAGGTAAACCACTAATATCCACCCAAACAATTCGTTCATCAATGATATAATTGTCAGAAGAGTCGAGAACAACCTTATAACATTTGTCGAACATTTGAAGGCATCACAAATCTCCTTATTCTTGAATTCTAACCAATGCCAAAAATCCAAAATCCACTGATATAGTGAATCTTAACAATGTCAAAACCTTCTTCAACAATCAACACATATACACGAAACAGTATATAACGAGTCAATCTCCTTCACCTTTCCCAACATGATGTTGTCGATGTTAGACGTGTGAATCGAGTCAGCCTTATCCAATGACAAGACCTTCTTTGGCTCCTGATAGTGTATCCCCCCGTCAAGATAAACGAAGCTAAGCTAACGGAGATATCGCGCCTAACGAGGATAGATGACATATGAATGGATCACAAGAACACATATGTCAAATACAAATCGAGGGTGGGATATCCTCAAACCCAAATAAAGGCGCTCAAATGATAAAAGAAGAATGCTACCAAAGTAGAATCCCAATATTCAGAGTTGGTACGAAACCACTTCCGTTATACGAAGCAATAGTAACGAAGGAACGTGGTGACGAAGAGATCACGGTTACCAATGGACAAGGACTTCTCCTAAAGTCACAAGATTACCTAGACTGAAGGAGAGAAGTAAGCGGGTTGACCAAACTCGCTTCCACTAACATCCAAATGATAAAAGAGGAATGTTGCAGGGTAGCTTTCTTGAGCCAGCAGGAGTTGCAGTCGGCCGAAGGGAAAGTCCCCTTTGTCTCATCATAGATCGCCTCGAAGACTGAATTTACCTAGAAAGCTGGTGATAGAGCTATTGCCTAACCCTATAAAAAGGAGAACATGATCTCTGGAGAAGGCATTCACTCTAAGTCATAATTATTCACATGCAATACTCTCAATAAGTTACCTTCGTATCTTGGTGGCGTAAAGTACGATACCTTCGTACTACCTTCGGGGAATCACCAACAAGCATACATTCATTATCATATCCTGTTATATTACCCATTCAGTGATCAGACCTCAATATCCTTGTTTCGTCAACAAGGGTTGCCAATAATTGTACAAACAATTGGCGCCATCCGTGGGACTCCACTTCAATATTCACTTTGTTCAAGAAAAACACAAGATCATGGCAGAATCTGATCACCCACCACCCAGTTTGTCTTTACCATCTGAGGTAGACCAGCATGAAACCAGGACACAGACGCCTATCACTCCTGCTATGCCAATAACCACAGATCGAAGTGATTCTAGACCACCGCCGTTAATCGACAAAACTTTCATACTCAACAACTATGATAACATACGCACCGTTATCAAAAAGTTACAAGAAGAGGGGCAATTGCACAGTCGGTGAACCCTCACGTATGATAGCGAGGATGTTGACGAAGAAATAGAAATGGAGGCGAGGCCAGCAAGAAGTCTCCCTCTTACCAGCCAGCCCCAGATCTTACAACTGGCAATCCCTCCGAACATCACTCTTCAGCCGATGCCTTCGCAACTGGCTCATTCAATGATCACCACTAGTGTCCCGTTGAGCAACTCTGGAGGGCCAGTTACGCAGCAATATACCTTTGGGAGTCCGTTTCCTGTTGTTCTGCAAAACATGCCTAACACCAGCACGGTCCTACCAGCCACATGAGTTATTCCCGTGGTGACTCATCAAAACGCTTCGTTGCCTATGGGGTCGCAAATATGAAATGGAGGTAATCTGTGGTTAGTTTACCCTATCAAAATGTGTATGCCGGAGGCGCCCCCGTAGCGAACAACCTTCACCACGAAGCTAATGGAAACGTTGGCGGATGCTTAGACCAATTCTGGAAGACTCGGAAAACTCCTTTTGTATCTTCGATACAAAACCACCCGCTACCTGTCGGGATCAAGATACCTTCCCACCTGGGATATTACGAGGGAAAAGATGACCCTGATGATTTTATAAATATCTTCGAAGGTGCGGCTCGAATGTCAAAGTGGGATACGGCCGTAGCATGCCATGCGTTCTCATACATGCTCAAAAGTGATGCAAGGATCTGGTTCGACTCTTTAGCAAAGGATTCCATCTCGAGTTTCGAGGACCTTAAATGACTCTTCAGGTCAAAGTCCAGCCAGCAAAAGAAACACAAGAAGAATCATGTTGCTGCCCACAATATCAAGCAGAAGGAAAACGAAGCTTCGAGAGCTTTTCTCATCCGGTATGCGAATGAAACCCAACAGATCCTCGGACTCCCCGAGTTACAAAGAATCTCGGGACTCTTATACGGCTATAGGACCCGAGCGTTGGTGGAGCATCTTAGCCGAGATCTCCTCGACACTTACGAAGCGTTGATAGACAAAGCGTACGTTTGGTTAGATGCTAAAGACACCGCCAATAGCTTCGTATACGAAGAATCTCAGGGTTTTAAGCGGAAAGAAAAGGCAAGTCACCGTGAAGAAAAGTCCGGAAGAAGGAACGAGCGGAACAAGTTCTCCCCTTACAGAAGGGAAAACACCCCCGGGATCTTTGGAACGTTGATAAAGTCACCTAAAGAAATCCTAGCTATCCAAAGGGCTGCCCAAGCCTTTAAAGCTCCACCGAAGCTGAATAGCAAAGGAAAGATGAGAGATACAAGCAAATTTTGTGACTTTCATAATGACTTCGGGCACGAAACGGACGACTGCATACAGTTGAGGCAGGCCATAGAGGAGACAGTCAGATCTGGAAAATTAACGCATCTAGTAAAGGGCATACGAAACCCGAAGATGCCAAAGCAAGAACCTAAGCCCTAAGAAAAGAAACCAAATGCAGACAACGCCATACTGACGGTCGCAGAATGCTTCGCCGTCGAGAAACTAAGGACCTACAAGAGGGGAAGAAAAAGCGGAGTGATAGACTGGGAAGAGATCTCCTTCTCAGCACTCAATACCATCACTCCCTCCGATAAACCTGTTACAATCAACGGACGAATCTTCGAGATAGAAGTACATCGAGTTTACTTGGATGGCGGCAGTGCATGTGATATCATGTATGAGCATTGCTTCGATCAGCTTAGACCTGCCATTAAAGCCCACCTAAGTCCACCAAGAGTACCTCTAGTCGGATTCTTCGGGGAAAGATGATGGCCTATCGGAGAGATAGACCTCGATTTCACCATTGGAGAACCACCATTGTCCAGGACCGAAACACTTGACTTTGTAGTAGTCCGGTCCACCTCACAGCATAACATTCTGCTAGGGAGAGTAGCCATGATGAAGATGGGAATAATTGCATCTACTATACACCAATTAGTAAAGTTCTATACGCCCGAAGGAATTGGTACCATAGCTTCAACCTATGATCGAGAAAAGGTAATCATGGCTATCAGGGAAACGAAGGAAAGGCCGGGGGAATGTATCCTTGAAACTAGAGAGGAAGGTTTGAGTGAAGAGAAAATCTCCATCTCCTGAGCAAGAAGTAACTATCGGAGGTTCATTACCTACGGAAATGAAAAAAAAGCTTCGCAAATTACTACAGGCCAATATTGATATCTTCGCTTGGGAATACGAAGATATGATCGGCATCCCTCGAACGCTCAGTATCGATGGAACGACCTTCTCCACAGAGCATAAGCTCAACGAATACAAGAACCTAGAGCTGATACATCAGAAGAAAAGAAACCTCGCCAACGAGAGATATGAGGCTGCTTGCAAAGAGGTTGAACAACTACTCCAAGCTGGCATAATCCGAGAAGCAAAATACCCCACTGTAAGACCCTAAACCCAAGTGTACATGTATACATAAATGTTTAATAATCACATTAGATTAAATCAAAACTGACAGACTGAGTTTGAGCTTGTGCGCGCCGCGCACCTTGTCTGATGGCAGTTTTCTGTTTTCTTTTAATTAGAGTTAAATGAAGGGAATTTTGGTCATTTCACTTGAGGACGGATCTGTAGCCTTAATACCAGAATTGGATCTAGTTTTGGATCACTTTCAAATCCACAAACACTCCCATTTCATCTATAGAGAGATAGAGAGATTCTAAAGAGAGATTTGGAGATTTGGAGAAGAAGGAGCTTGAATCGATCAAAAGCTCGAGTGTTAAAGTTGTTCATCTCGCTCCTAGCTACGTTGTGGTAGTGTTGGTAAGTTCTAACTCCGAGTTTTCATAGTTTGATTAGTGTTCATAATTGGGGTTTTTGATTTGGGTGTTCTTGAGTAAACTCACTAGTGGATAATTGGGTGATTGAGCTAGTAAATGGTGTTGATAACCATTGTTGGTGGGTTTTGGGTTGGATGATGAAATTGATTAGTTGATAATCATGTTCGGGTGTTAATATCACTAGTTAACTTAGGTTATAAGTGATTAATTGTGTAAGCTTGCAAATGGGTGTTTTGACTTGAGATTAGGTCAAAATGGGTTTTGTGTAAATTGATGCAAGTAATATGTTTTGAAGATGAAACCTTGAGTAAAATGAGTTGTTGAAACATAATCACTAGTCGATTGTGATTATGGGGGTTTTCGGGTGAGTTTTGACTTAGTCAAAGTTAGTGCATGTGTAAATGGTCGAAATTGCACTTATGGTGATTTGAGTATAAGCTTAGGTGTAAAGATTATTTGTTGTGAATCTCTTAGGTGATTTACTTTTGGATGATTAGGAGCTCAAGCGGGATTGGCTCTTCAAGTAACCGAGGTGAGTGGAATACTTATACGTTTATATATATAATTTGGTTGCTTGCGTGCGAAGTGGAAAGCGTTATTCGGTAGAATACACTCTCTTGTGGGCCACTTTGGGATTGGGACGCGTGGTGAGTGATATCCGGAAGGATTGACTCTTTGTTGACCACGTTTGACTTGTGTTATGTGGCGAGTGTCATCCGTTAGGATACACTCCTCGTCGGCCACTTGTTGGAGAATGGTAAGTATTTACCATCCTCTCGTGATATGGGCTTAAAGTTCGTTGTTGACGATACCATATCCTTGTTTGTGTTGTTTTGGGGATGAGGGCTTACAGTTCGGTGTTGACGATACCTCATGTATGGATTTAAAGTTCGATGTTGACGATGACATACCACTATTGTAGTGATGCGTGATGAGGGCTTAAAGTTCGATGTTGACGATACCTCATGTGTGGGTTTAAAGTTCGTTGTTGATGATACCACATCATATTTGTATTGGATAGCGATGAAGGGTTAAAGTTCGATGTGACGATACCTCATATGTGGGTTTAAAGTTCGGTGTTGACGATACCACATTAAGCGTGATGAGTGGGTTTTAAGTTCGATGTTGACGATACCACTCATGGAATTGGAATTTGGTACTAATAGATGTTGTGAACATCATGGCTCTTTCAAGGGGGGATTATTCCCTCATGATCTTGAATAACGGGTGGTTTGCACGTATATATATTTAGCATTTATTATTGACGAGATCTATATGCTATTGATGTTGGCTTGTTGTACGCTTGATTTTATGATTTTATGAATTGCTAATGACGTGTGTTATTTGTGTAGGTGAATGCAAGTAATTGAATTATGTATGTATGCGTATAAGTATTGCATTCACTAAGCATTAGCTTACCCTCTCGTTGTTTACATTTTTAGGTTCGGAGGCGGACGTGGCAAGGGTATGCTCGGGATTAGATGATTTCCCCTTTTGATGCTTGCTTGAATTACTTTTGGTTTCGACTTAGGATTGGGTAGTTTATCCTCAAACATCATGCTCGTAGTTGTGTTTAGAACTTAAACTCATGTAGTTGAAAACTTGTATTTTGTACGAAAGTCGTAAAATGGCCGATGTGGGCCCGGTGTCGTAAAACTTGTTTTATTATTGAAACGTGTTAGTTTTACATATTATAAAATGTTGTGAAAAGCGTTTAGTCAAAAAGTGACTGGAAATGGGAGATCATTAAACGAAAAAAGAAAAATTCGAACAGAACCTGATTTGGCTTGTGCGCGACGCGCACAAATGGGGCTACGCGTCACGCACCCTTACTTAATAAAAAAAAAATTTATTTCGCGTTTTCGGTTGGATAACGGGTTGGGTCGTTACAAGTGGTATCAGAGCTTGGTCTAAGGAATTTAGGTGACTTGAGATAGGCACCTACACTTAGACTTTTTGTGTGTGCTATTATGTTGGACTTGTAGGATTACGGGTCGGTTCGGGTTTTTAGTTAGTGCCTTAGAGAATATGTGAACTAGCTAAGTATTGATTGTGTTGTTACTAATCATGTTGTTTTGTGTTGAGCATCTAGCGAGATGGTTGTTGTATTCATGAGCTCGGCATGGCGTGTGAGCGTAATAATGCTTCGCGACCATTATTATGGTTGCAAGCCAAGTCAAGTAAGTGATGTACAACAAGTATTGAACTAGATGGGATGTGCGAACGGTGGCGTATTTATATGATAGTGAGTATGTTTAGTGGCGGTGTATGTAATTCACTTGTGTTGCGTTCCTAACCGAGCTCATTTCTTAGAATGAAGACGAGGAACGGACATGATAATGATGATCAAGGCGAGGACTCCGAGTTCACGGCCAAGGTTGAGGCCATTATACAAAGGCATCGTGCGGCTCTTCTAGAGGACGTTAGGAAGATGTTCCTAGAATTCGATTAACGAGGAAGTAGTCAATCTAGTCAAGGAACAAGTGAAGATTGTTCTTCACGAAGATAATATAGGAAGGCAAGACTTCTACTACAAAAACTTCAAGGATGCTCAACCTCCCACTTTTGAGGGCGAACGAGACCCACTCAAGAGTGCTCGATGGATCTCTGATATGGAGGGGGCCTTTCGTACTAGTGAGTGCCCTCTCGATAAGAAGACGAGGTATGGTAGTAGTATGCTAAGAGGTGACGCCAAGTTGTGGTGGGATGCGATAATTCAACTCTATGGTGAGGAACAATGTATGGAGTTCGCATGGGACGAGTTCAAAGCAGAATTTTTCAAGGAATACCGAACTTCGGTCGATCTTTCTAAGTTTAAAGACGAGTTGCGTGTTTTGAGACAAGGGTCAATGGATTTAAACACTCTCAAATCCGTTTTCTTATCGAAGACCCATTTTTTCCCGGAGTATGTCTGGAATGATTATATGTTGAAGGAAGACTTTTACCGAACTTTAAATGACCACTACCAAAAGAAGATTAGTAGGATCGCGGTGAAAAATTTTGACGAACTATTTGACATGGTGAAGGGTTTTGAGACGCTTGTCCTGAAGAAGAGTGGTTCCGATGTTAGTAAGCGAAAGTCCGAAACTACGATGTTTTCGAACAAAAAGAGTAAGAGTGTTTCCGACGGTTTCAAAAGCGTGAAGAAGAGTGGTACCGGTGGTTTTATACCCACGTGTTATAATTGCGGACAACGGGGTCATTTGTCGCGCGAATGTACGAATGCGAAGTCTAACAAGGTTACATGTTTTAATTGTCGAAAGGAGGGACACCAAAATTCGGCGTGTCCGGAACTAGTTGGTGATGCATGAGAACCTGACGACGATGTTCAGGTAGTTTTCAATATTTCTTTTGAAATGTACTTATGATTTTGTTTAATGCATTTTGTGTTAATGCGTAGTGTGATGAGGGGTAGCGTTCCTTATGGAATTACCCTATGATGATGGTCGGATTGACGGGCGAAGGGCATAAGACTTGGTGCTTCCAAGCATTCCTTAGTGTTGGGCGAAAGATTTTACCAAGCCATGGAAATGGGCTTTTGTGTTGTTTTGGTCGTGCGTAGTCGCTTTTGTGTCGTAATTGATGAAACATGAGTTTCGTCGGGTACGGATGACTTAAGGTCACTGTAGTGTTGTGATAGGTGACATCGGATGAATGGAACCCTCGAGGTTGAGCTTTTGGCCTCGATGAATGTTGATAGTGGAGTCTATGTGACGCAATGTTAGGTACCTCTTTCATACCTGCAAGCGTAATGTTCAACTCCGACGGCGTTGTGGTTACATTGTACTTAGGGTGCCGGAGAGAAACCCTTAGGTACATGAGTGACTAGGTGGAACTTTAACAAGCTATGGCAATCGGAGAACTGCAAGAATAAAGTTTGTGTAATTTATGATGAACTCTTCGTTCGAAGTAATTATGGATAGGTTAAGATCCTTTGTATGCTCAAGGTTGGAGCAAGATGTGGTAATGGGTCGTGTGAACCCAGTGGTTAGAAAATTCTACCTTTGGTAGCATTGTACGGTTGTACAAGGTGCGTGTTGTGTTAGTTTTTTGTCGTTGCTTAAATGACGCCAACGGGTGACGGTGAGCGTCAATTTCTAGTGTGCAAAATGAATTCTTGGGAATTCGGGTACTACGACCGATGGTTAGATTGGTCGCGTATTTTGGAATGTGGTAATTATCGCGGGATGTTGTTACCACGACGATGTGGTTATGGAACGTAGTTCCAAGTGGGGGAGTTACATTCCCACACGAGGAGGTTTAGTGTGAAATTTCGGATAATGCTCATGGTAGATCCGGAGACTAGTGTCGGGACCTAGATTGGTCAATTTGTGGTAAAGTACAATTTTGGTTAAATTGTATTTATTGGTTTGGATGTGAAATACTACTTGAGGTGGTAACGTGGTTGAGCTCATTAAGAGACAACTGGGCGGGCTCGTTGAGCAAGGTAGGGTCCCATAATCGAGGGATGGTATGCCTATTTCTCTTTTAGAGAAATGTATTCTTGAACCTATGCGTGATATAGGTTATGATTTGCGCGATCTTGTTAGCGATGTTTGTGCATACGTATGGTTCGTGTGCGGAAGGTTCGAAGTTGAGTGGAATGATTCTAAGTATGCGTATATACTTAGTTTGTTTGTATATATCGTGGCAAGTGCTATCCAATTGCGAGGATTCACTTTTCGTTGGCCACGGTTGAGGTGTGATAAGTAGTAAGTGTTATCCGTTAGGATTCACTTTTCGTCGGCTACTTGTTGTTGTGTGGAATGCGTTTTCCGTTAGGAATCGCTTTTGTTTGGCCATGTGTGAGGAGAGGTAAGTGTGATCCGTAAGGATGCGCTTTTTGTCGGCCTCTTGTTGCGTAGTGGTAAGTGGTTAACGTTTGATCTACCGCTTTTCGTCGGCCATGTACGTGTGAGGATTTGGGGCAAGTGGTATCCAATCGTGAGGATCCACTTTTCGTCGGCTCCATAGTGTTGTTTGTTGGCCATTTATTTGGTGTGTTGTTACTTTTGCGATGTACATGATAAGGGTACGCTAAAGGGATTGCTAACTCCGTATGAGGTTTTGGAATGTTAGCATGTGTTTGTCATGCGGTCGAGGCGTGAGTTCGTTCCGGTTTGGGAATGAAGCGAGACTTAGTGCTCGGTTTGGTAGATTTGGTAAATCACGGATGATGATTTAAATCGGAAGGGTAACTTTTGTGTAAAGTTGCCTAAAGGAATTGTAAAAATTGTTGTGGACATCGAGTTTGGACGTATGTCGAAGGACCATAGAGCGTGGGTCCTGTTGTTAAAATGGCGAGGATCACGGGGACGTGATCCAATTTAAGTGGGGGAGAGTTGTAAGACCCTAAACCCAAGTGTACAGGTGTACATAAACGTTTAATAATCAAACTGGATTAAATCAAAACTGACAGACTGAGTTTGAGCTTGTGCGCACCGCGCACAGGCAGTGGTGCGCGCCGCGCACCTTGTCTGATGGCAGTTTTCTGTTTTCTTTTAATTAGAGTAAAATGAAGGGCATTTTGGTCATTTCACTTGAGGACGGATCTGTAGCCTTAATACCAAAATTGGATCTAGTTTTGGATCACTTTCAAATCCACAAACACTCCCATTTCATCTAGAGAGAGAGAGAGAGAGATTCTAAAGAGAGATTTGGAGATTTGGAGAAGAAGGAGCTTGAATCGATTAAAAGCTCGAGTGTTAAATTTGTTCATCTCGCTCCTAGCTACGTTGTGGTAGTGTTGGTAAGTTCTAACTCCGAGTTTTCATAGTTTGATTAGTGTTCATAATTGGGGTTTTTGATTTGGGTGTTCTTGAGTAAACCCACTAGTGGATAATTGGGTGATTGAGCTAGTAAATGGTGTTGATAACCATTGTTGGTGGGTTTTGGGTTGGATGATGAAATTGATTAGTTGATAATCATGTTCGGGTGTTAATATCACTAGTTAACTTAGGTTATAAGTGATTAATTGTGTAAGCTTGCAAATGGGTGTTTTGACTTGAGATTAGGTCAAAATGGGTTTTGTGTAAATTGATGGAAGTAATATGTTTTGATGATGAAACCTTGAGTAAAATGAGTTGTTGGAACATAATCACTAGTCGATTGTGATTATGGGGGTTTTCGGGTGAGTTTTGACTTAGTCAAAGTTAGTGCATGTGTAAATGGTCGAAATTGCACTTATGGTGATTTGAGTATAAGCTTAGGTGTAAAGATTATTTGTTGTGAATCTCTTAGGTGATTTACTTTTGGACGATTAGGAGCTCAAGCGGGATTGGCTCTTCAAGTAACCGAGGTGAGTGGAATACTTATACGTTTATATATATAATTTGGTTGCTTGCGTGCAAAGTGGAAAGCGTTATTCGATAGAATACAATCTCTTGTGGGCCACTGATAACGCCATTTTCATTCATATATTTTGAGCGTTATCTTGGTCCATTTGTTGATATTTTAAAGACTTTGATGGAGATATCGAGTTATTTGAGCTTAATATGAAGAAAGTGTCAAGTTATGGTACGTTGGCTCATTAACGATGATTTTTATTGAAGATATAGCCAAAACGGAGTTAGAGTTGAAGATAAACGCGTATCGGGTGAAAAAAGTCAGTTTCCATCGCTTCAGGATGATGTTTATCGCGTTTTGGTCATCGTGATACGTGACAAAGTGCATCAGAACACGACATGGAAAAAAGGGTTTTCTGACCATTCTATCGCGTTTAAATGACTACTGTCGCGTCCTGGTTATCGCGTTACGCGATGACGTTGTCGCGGATCGCGATGGTGTGTCGCGGAACGCGACCTGAGTTGGTTTCAACTGTTTTTCCAGATTCTATAAATAGACGAATTTTACCCCAATTTAGGGGATGCAGTTTTATTTACGAATTTTCTTCCACAGCAACATTAGTTACGAATTTCTTTGTCTTTCTTCATTGTTTTACAAGGGTTTAAGCTACAATATCATTCTTGGTCAGTTTAATCTTTGTATTAACTTTTATTACTTTTATTAATTTCTTCTTCATTCAATTCAATGATTATGTTTAATTGTTCTTATTATTTACTTGTTCTTTGCTTTACCATGAGTAGCTAAATATTTAGTATTCACTTAGATACATGAACCTAGGTCATGGATTGCGATCTTTTGGTTAGTAACAACTAATTAAAATTACACAAGTTTATGTCTAACTAAGATCCACCGTTATTAAAGCTTATTGATTGTTAGATCACGGAAGTTATTGATTAACTGACGATAGTTAAATTGATTAATAGCTTTTACTAGATTATTGAACGTGAATAATTTAGGAATACGTGAGATTTTATGAGGGACACCGATAATAAAATTAATCGTATAGTGGTTGAACTTGAAATTAGTTGCAATAATTGTGAGGTTGTAAGGGACACCAAACCAACCTAAGTTAGATTATAATCTTGAGTAATATCATTGTGAATTGGTTAGTAACTCTAGGTTAACGACAGTTATACTTAGGTTATTAGTCTTAAACTGTAGGAATCGACAGATAAATACAGTGTCACATCATCATAATTGTTTACTTAACGAGTTTAAACGAGCAATCCTAGCCTAGGGAATTGTAGCTAAGTGGATACCTTTGCTTCTTATTGAATTAAGTTTAATTTACTTTCGCGTTTAATCAGTTTTACAACAAAACCCCCTTTTAAATCTTAGAATAATTAATAGTTCAATTTTCAATTACCTGCTCTCTGTGGAACGAATTGGTCAAATACTTGTTTAATTACTACACGAACTGGTTATAGTTGCCTGTATTGTGTGATAATCGATAGGTATTTAGCTAATAATTTAGAGTACGAAATTACACATCAACTTTTTGGCGCCGCTGCCGGGGAGCGGTGTAATTATTGGAAATTTGGTTAAGCTTTTGATTATTCGATCCTTTTGTGAGAAGTAATTCTTGCAAAAGTTCCTTTTCTGTTATTTTTGTTTGATTTTACGCGCGGTTTTGTTGTGGTGTGATTGCAGGTTAGGTACAAATAACTCTAGAACCGTCTAGAGTTTACTACACACGCAGCAAAGTGAAAGAAGAACAGGAAATCGCCGAGGATTTTGCTGAGTTACCTTTTTATATTCAGGAATTTGAGTATATTAAGGAAGAAGTTAACATGGCTGAAGGAGCAGCAGGGCAGACTATGGAAGCATTGATGAAAGCCACAAGGGCTGGTAACGGACACGCTATCAGGCAACCACCAGTCACTACAGATTTTGAAGTCAAGGGATAGATTCTTAATATGATAACTCATCAATGTCAGTTCAGGGGTACACCGAAAGAGGATGCATTCAAGCATCTTCGAAACTTTAAAAGCATTTGCAACTTGTTCAAGATTGAAAATATAGCGGAAACAGTTATCTATTTGAGGGTTTTTCCTTGGTATTTGAAGATGACGCCAAGGATTGGTTAGACTCATTGCCTGAAGGTGAAATTGATAGTTGGGCTACAATGGAAGATAAGTTTCTGCAGCGTTTCTTTCCAGTTGCAAAGGCCGCTCAACTGCAGAGCGAAATTAATCACTTTCTTCAGAAGCCACATGAGACACTCTATGATGCTTGGACACGATTCGGAAAAATGTTACGTAATTGTCCTCAACACGGGTTGAACAACTTCAATAAGGTCCAAATTTTCTACAAAGGTGTTAATGTGCCCACAAGGAAAGAACTTGATATTGCTGCAGGTGGTTCTTTGATGAAAAAGACTCCGGATGACGCGTACGAAATCATCTCAGATACTGCCACGCATTCGTATGATTGGCATCAAGAATTAGATGTTTCTCGCTCTTCTCATGTCGCTAGTACCGAAACTAGTGATGAGCTCGCATCGGTTAGAGCACAACTAGCAACTGTTAAAAGACAAATGGAATCGATGACTAAAGAGATGCATGCTATGAAGGTGGGTTGTGAATTATGCCAAGGACCGCATCTTACCAAAGATTGTGATCAAGCGTCAATGGAGGAACAGGCTAATTATCTGGGTTATGTTAAGAAGGGTGATTTTGCCCTTGGTGAATTTTCAGGTGGAAGACAGTTTTTCAATCAGGCGAGCAATACGGGTGGTAACAATTATCAGAGTGGTAAGCAAGTTTATCAAGGTAATCAGGGTTATCAGGGCAATCAGAAGGTTTATCCGTACAGGCCGCCTGGGTTTAATAATAGAAATCCGCAAGCACCACCTAGGAATTTCCAGCAGCCTGTGCCACCAGTTCAGCAGCCAGATAATAAGATGCCTCCGTTGGAAGAATTGCTAAGGGGTTTTATCATGAAAACAGATGAGAGTATCACTGCTTTGAGGCAAGATGGGGAATCTACAAAACAGTAAGTTAGAAATCAGCAGGCTTCTATTCAGAACTTGGAACGGGATGTGGGACGTATTGCTCAATCGTTATCAGAGAGACCACCGGGTGCTCTCCCAGCAAATACGCAATCTAATCCCAACAACAAGATGCCGGCTAGAAATGAACACGTGAATGCTATAACCACTCGATGTGGTTTGCTTACTAACAAGGAGACTCCGAAATCTTCTCCTATTGTTTCTTCTAATGTTTTACAGGTACCTATTAATGAGGAGAAAAAGGAGGAAGAGCCTGATTTAGAAAAGTCGCTTGACGAAGAGAAAAAGGAAGATGATCCGCCGGAGATCATAACTAAATCACCGCCGTTGAAGGAATACAAAGCACCAATTCCTTACCCAAAAGCGTTGAAAAAGGATAAGCTCGCTAGTCAATATCAGAAATTTGCAAACATGATTAAGCAGATTAGCGTGAACATGCCACTCGCGGAAGTGCTTCAAGGGATGCCTAACTATGGGAAGTTTCTCAAAGATCTTATCTCCAAGAAAGGTAAGTACCATGAGGTATCCGCCGCATTCCTCCATAAGGAATGTTCGGCCATCTTGAAAAAGAGCAAGATGCCTCCAAAATTAGGCGACCCGGGTAGTTTTCTTATCCCTTGTGCTATGGGTAATTCGGAAGTGTACGATGCACTCGCCGACTTGGGTGCTAGTGTTAACCTTATGCCATATTCGTTATATCTTAAACTCGGCCTAGGTGACTTGAAACCTACGAGGATGGGGATTCACTTAGCGAACCACTCTTTTGATACTCCCATTGGAATAGCCGAGAACATATTGGTAAAGGTTGAGTCACTTGTATTTCCAGTTGATTTCGTGATCTTAGAGATGAGAGAGGACACTAAGGTGCCCATTATTCTAGGTCGGCCATTCCTTAACACCGCGGATGCTATCATCCATGTTCAAAAAGAACAACTTAGCTTAGGTGTTGGGAATGAGAGGGTGATTTGTCACATTAATAAAGCCATGAGACACCCTATTTCAACTGATGATAAATGTTTTGCTATTGATGTTATTGACGATTGTGTTGAGCATTATTTGCAGGAATTGTTAAGTGTAGACACGTTGGATGTAATCATGATGGGTGAGGTCAACGGTGACTTCGACCCGGAAGTTGAGTTGGAGGAATTTCTAAAAGAGGATGAGCTTAAAGAATCGGAATCATTTGAAACTATCCGGTTGAAAAATGAATTCCGTATTAAAACATCTCTCGAAGAACCGCCCACCTTGGAGCTTAAGGAGCTTCCACCTCACATGGAATATGCTTATCTTCAAGGTACGTCCCAATTGCCGGTTATTATTTCTTTGACACTTACCGGCGACCAAAAGGGTCGGTTGGTTTCCGTTCTCAAATCCCACAAAAGGGCAATAGCTTGGAAAACCTCGGACATACCGGGCATCAATCCGGCCTTTTGTACTCATCGAATCCTAATGGAAGATGATTTTAAACCAGTGGTACAAAGGCAACGTCGTCTAAACCCGAATATGAAAGAGGTCGTTAAGAAAGAGGTGGTTAAATTGCTCGATGCCGGGTTAATTTATCCCATTTCGGACAGCCCGTGGGTAAGCCCTGTTCAAGTTGTGCCCAAAAAGGGAGGCACAACTGTTGTTCTCAACGAGAAGGACGAACTTGTTCCTACTCGTACCGTCACGGGATGGAGATTTTGTATCGATTATCGTCGTTTGAACGACGCCACTAGGAAGGACCACTTTCCGCTTCCATTTATTGATCAAATGCTTGAGCGTTTAGCGGGAAGGGAGTTCTATTGTTTCCTAGATGGATTTTCAGGCTACTTCCAAATCCCCATTGATCCGAAGGACCAAGATAAAACCACATTTACTTGTCCTTTCGGTACCTTTGCTTATCGGCGAATGCCATTCGGGCTATGCAATGCCCCGAGCACCTTCCAAAGGTGTATGGTCGCCATCTTTCATGACATGATCGAAGACTTCATGGAAGTTTTCATGGACGATTTTTCTGTCTTTGGAGACTCTTTCGATTCGTGTCTTGCTAATCTTGAAAAAGTGCTCAAAAGGTGCGAGGAATTAAACCTTGTTCTTAATTGGGAAAAATGCCACTTCATGGTGAAGGAAGGCATTGTTTTAGGGCACAAAATCTCTCGTGCAGGTATTGAGGTTGATAAGGCCAAAATTGATGTTATTTCGGGCCTTCCCAAACCTACAAACGTTAAAGCCATTCGTAGTTTTCTTGGTCATGCGGGATTCTATAGACGGTTCATTAAGGACTTCTCTAAGATTGCCCGACCAATGACTAAACTCCTTGAGAAGGACGTTCCTTTCTACTTTAATATCGAATGCGAGAACGCTTTCAACTTCTTAAAAGAGAAGCTCACACACGCTCCTATCATGGTATCTCCCGATTGGTCTCAACCTTTCGAGCTTATGTGTGATGCTAGTGATTTCGCGTTAGGAGCGGTTTTAGGTCAACGCCACGTTAATCACTTTAAACCTATTTACTACGCGAGTAAGACACTTACGGGGGCTCAATTAAATTATACCACCACGGAAAAAGAGCTTCTTGTGGTCGTCTTTACGTTTGATAAATTTAGGTCATATTTGGTGTTGTCTAAAACGGTCGTTTACACCAATCATTCGGCCCTTAAGTACTTGTTCTCCAAACAAGATGCTAAGCCTAGACTCATTCGTTGGATTCTTCTTCTCCAAGAATTTGACATTGAGATCAAGGATAAAAAGGGTGTCGAAAATTTAGCCGCGGATCATTTATCTCGTCTTGAAAATCCAAACCTAGAGGAACTCAATGAATCGGACATTCATGATACATTCCCCGATGAGTCCCTTATGGGTATCGAAATTGAATCCGAAACTCCTTGGTTCGCCGATATTGCTAATTATCTAGTCGCGGGCATTCTTTCCAAAGGTTTAACTTACCAACAAAAGAAGAAATTCTTTGCGGATATTAAGTTTTACTTTTGGGATGCCCCACATCTTTTTCGAATTGGGGCGGATCAAGTAATTCGTCGTTGTGTTTATGGGAATTAAGCTCAACAAATTTTAGAGCATTGTCACCAAGGACCCACAGGTGGGCATCTTGGAGCTAATTATACGGCTAAGAAAATCTTCGATTCGGGATTTTATTGGCCTACCATTTTCAAAGATGCTAGTGCCTTTATCAAAACTTGTGATGCTTGCCAAAGGGCAGGAAACATCTCCAAAAGAGATGAGATGCCCCAAACGAGTATTCAAGTTTGTGAGATATTTGACATTTGGGGGATAGACTTCATGGGACCCTTTCCCGCATCCAACAAATGCAAATACATCCTTGTGGCGGTTGACTATGTGTCAAAGTGGGCCGAGGCCAAAGCTTTGCCTACTATTGACGCAAGAGTCGTCGTTGACTTCCTTAAAAATCTCTTTTCACGTTTCGGGCTTCCAAAAGCCTTGATTAGTGATCGCGGTACGCACTTTGCAAATCAACTACTCGAGAAGGTGCTTAAGAAGTATGGAGTAACCCACCGTTTCTCCACGGATTATCACCCCCAAACGAGTGGCCAAGTTGAGAATACTAACCGCGCGCTAAAATGCATTCTTGAAAGAACGGTGAAAAACAATCCTAAGATTTGGAACCGGAAGTTGAATGACGCACTATGGGCATTTCGAACTGCGTATAAAACGCCCATTGGTACTACACCATTCCGTCTCATTTATGGAAAAGCATGTCATTTGCCGATTGAAGTGGAGCATAAGGCGTATTGGGCACTTAAACAGTGTAATACGGACCTTAAGGAAGCAGGAGAACATCGGTTTTTGCAAATTCATGAACTTGAGGAATTGCGAAACCACGCTTATGAGAATTCGCGCATTTATAAGGAGAAAACGAAGTTATGGCATGATGCGCGTTTGAAGATGAGAAAAGAATTTGAACCGGGTGATAAAGTTTTGTTATTTCAATCTAAGTTCAAATTCTTCGCCGGAAAGCTTAGGTCACGATGGTCCGGTCCATTCGTGGTAAAGAAAGCTTTTCCGGCCGGGCACGTGGAATTGTTAGACAACGAGGGTAGAAGCTTTAAGGTGAATGGTCATCGGTTAAAATTATATCACGAGGCATTCGATAACGCCGAGAGGGAGAACCTCACCCTCTACCCGAAAGACACATGAGCATGGACATGAGTCGAGAAAACGACTCGTTAAAAAATCAAATCGTGTAGAGTTTTGTATTGTTGTTAGGTAATTTGTGTGTATTTTTAGAAAACCATTAAAAATCCAAAAACATTATAAAATCTAAAAAAAAAAGTCACCAAAATGCGACCAAGCCAATCAAAACGCGACAGAATGGTCAGAACGGACCCCATAGGTTGTCGCGTTTGGGTCTACATTGTCGCGTTTGAATCCAGTTTGTCGCGGAACGAGACAGCTTGTCGCGAAACGCGACACGTTCAGCAGGTCGGGGTATTTTAAGGGTTTACAACCTGATTCATCACCACCACTCTTATATTTTTTATCTATCTCGTATTTTCTGCTCTCAATTGGCCATAACCCATCAATTAAATCTTCAATTTGCTCACGAATCTTCATTTAATCAACACTAACATCATGGCTAGGGTATGATTTAACCTCTTCTTGCTTGTTTTTCTTTCCTTCTCATGCTTAATTCGAATTACATTAGGGTTTAAGTGCAAAAACAAGTGTGGGGGTGTGTTTATGTGTTATTGTTTGATTTTTATTGAAGATTATGTATGCTTAACATGTTATTACTTCGATTTCATGCCTATTGTTCTATAATTTCATTCTTTGATTTCTAAGGGGTTCTTAGGTATGATTAATTGGGGTTTTTGAATTTGTGAGTTAAATTGATATGTTTTGAATATTGTAAGGTTGTTAGTTGAGTATGATTACCATGAATGCATGTTTAAATTGTCTAGATTTTGATTTTGAATTCTAGGGTTCATGTGTAATTAGGGATTTTGACTTGATTGACTGGGTTTGACTCAGTTTGACTTTTGGATTGTGTTTAACATGTGCTGATGATATGTATGCTTTGATTACGTGTTTGGATTGTGGATTTACTTAGTTAACGTTGCATAAGTTACTAAGAGGACGATGTTAGTAGATTGATTTGTGTTGATTTAATTTGACATCCATGCTTTGAATTGTTTATAACTGTGAGAATTTTCATAATGATTAAGGATGATACTTGGGAATTTGTTATAATTGCATGATAGTTGTTGGAGTCTTATATGATCTATGCTTTTGACATGTTTTTAAGTGATCATTGCCATTGTGTGCCTTAAGTATACTTTTGAAGGAATGCAGGTTATCGCTAACGCTAACATGTCCTTTGGGATATATCTTTTGGGTTTGTCATTGTGTTTGTTTTTCAGACAGGAGGACGTGGTAGTGTTAGGGGTGCTTCAAGTTCCGGTACTGTGACCGGTGCAGCTCAGGAGGTTGAACCGCAACCTCAATTGCTCAATCAGAGTTGCATGTTAACTTAAGGTTTAGTGGTCGATCCGAGGTAATTAAACAGAGAAAGGCGGATGTGCAAGAATTGATTCGGAAAAAATTTGAACCACACCGGGTGGTTGATTGGAATGTTTTGCAAAGGGGAGGTTTACATGCTACGGTTATGGAGTATTTGCAGTTGGAATGGCGTGGTAATGTGTATAATGATTGGGTTGCTTTCTTTGGGATCCATGAAATAGTTTACCGGGAGTTGGTTATTGAGTTTTACGCTACGTATGTGATGAACCTTCACCCTGAAAACGTTGATGATCCAACGTTTATGACTTTTCGATTGGGTGGGGTTAACCGCTCTATGTCATTATTTCAATTGGCTATTTGTTTGGGAATTTATACCGATGAAGAACGCACACGAGTTAGTTTTCGAGATTATCTTTGGAGTGCTGAAAGAGTTATTGATATGATTGATCCTCGTGAATTTGATGCAGCTAGAGTTTGGGGGGATATTGCTTCTGATTCTGAATGGAGCCCGAGTAACTGCCCTTGTGTTAACATCATGGATCTCCCTCTTCGTGCAATTCAACGAATGGTTGCACATACTATTACACATAGAAGAAGTGGGAACGAGAAGGTCTCTTTACCGGACCTTTGGTATGTGAACCAATTCCGAACCAGGACACCTACTTCGGTTGCTTATGGAGTGGCTTATTTTCTAAAACATCAGGGTAGTGGACTTCGTTCTGGGGGAAGCCCGATTAGAGGTGGTCATTTTATCACGAGAATTGCGTCGGTTTTTGAGATTGATAGATCGGATATGGAGCGAATTATTACTGAGGCGGTTGTGTTAGGAGAAAATGTTTTTCGAGGAGCAAGAGTAATATCTATTGAGCACGGTCAGGTTATTCCGTATAAGGTTCGTCGTCGTCGTCCCCGAGATGCGCAGGGGGCACAGGAGGAGGATGAAGAGATGGCCGAAGGTGGTCAAGATGCGGGTCAAAGTGTCGGGGGTCAACGTTTTACTAACCGAGATTTGATGGAACAGATGCGTACTATGCAGCTCTATAATGAGGAAACTCGAGCACGCTCGGAAAGTCAGATTGCATATGGTATTAGTGAGGTTACGTATCATCACGATTGGCATCGACACAACATGGAGCTTGTTTCTCCTAATACCATCTTTACACCTTATGGCACTCATGTTCCATGGACTCTGGAGTCGACGGGTCCTTATCGGGTTTATGATCGCATAGCAGCTCAGGAAGTTTGGGAGGATATGGTCAGACGAAGAGGAGCAGGTTCTAGTTCTCAGTATGATGAAGGAAACCAGGGAGGTCAGTCAGGTGGTGGAGGTCCTTATGGAGGGTAGTATGATGGCTCTTATGGAGGGTATAACCCTTGGTGATTGGATGCGGTGGTGGCAAGCAAAACAAACATTTTTTAATATCATTTATTTGTTTTTATTTTGGATGACTGTAATCTTAATTAGGATTATGGTAGTTGTTAGTGTTTAAACTTAATACTTTGGATTTTAAATGGGGCGTTTCGGTACCGTGGTGGTACCACCCCATTAGTTATGGTATGTATGTTTTCATTTCAGGTTTCACGGTGGGTGTGCTTTATTTTTTTTCAAAGTCTGGCAGTAAGTTCAGCACCTTACTTGATTATGATGTTTTGGTGATCGAGTGGATGCCGATGTTCTTATGCTGGCAGTAAGTTCAGCGCCATCGTGCACCGTCTTTTCGCGATCTACGGATCTAAAAATCTGGGTTTCTTTTTTCTTTTCTTTTCCCTTTTTCACTATTTTGTCCTCTCGAATTTATTTTTGATTTTCTGATTTCATGTAAATGAGGGCATTACATGATCTTAAGTGTGAGGGGGAGAGATAAATTCTCGCGGATTTTTGAAATTTTTGCATGTTTTAATTGCCTAGTGGTCAAAATTTGTGGAGTTTTTAAACTTTTTAAGGTTATAATTGAGATGTTTACCCATGAGAGCACCTTTAGTGATTAGGGATTGACTTGGAATTTTTGGTTTTGGCCGGTGAGGTTTATTAGTTTTAAGCAAATCGTTAGTGATATGTTAATTATGAATAGACCTTTTTGACCATGACTTAGGAATTTTGAGTATATAAATGCTTGAGGAAAGACAATTGATGAAAGGTGAAAGTTGAAAAGAGATAAATGTTGGATAAATTTGGTTAAAAATGTTAAAAATTTAATCTTATTTTATCTAGTTTGGTATTTGTTTCAAAGATGACAATGCAACTTATTTTTGTCAAGAAATGAAGAATTACGGTATTTAGGGCTTTAGGGTAAAATGCGAGAAAAATGGTTAAATTAGAGATTAGGATATAAATGGCTTCGTATTTTATGTTTATGGCTTTTTGATTCTCTTAAAGAAGTGTTATGCTCATAAGTGCTAGGTATGTAAGCTTGAAGAGGAAAAATCACAAATCTCTGACTCCAATGGACCCTTTAAGGGGTGGCTATTACCGATTATGGTGTGAATGGTATTGCTTTATGTCATGAGTTAAAGACTTCCTACAACAAATCATTCATCATCATCGATCACATCATTATCCATCCGCTACATCATACATTGCGGGTTCTACAAAGTCACAAATTGAAGACGAGGAAGACATTCAAAGAGAGTACTATTAAAAAAAAAATTGCTTATGAGATCCGAGCTTAAGTAGTAGTTTCTAAGACTCGAGCCGATAGATCCTTTGGGGTGCTAGATCACCTAACCACCTAAGACCTTTTTCCGATTTGAGATCGGTTGGTTGAAGGTTCGCTACACGGGTCAAGGACGTTACTATCTCAAGGCAAGGTGATCATCTTTAGGTACTCGTCTCATAATTAAGCAGCAGTGATCATCTTTGGCTCATGATGTGGGAAATGCCTAGTAAGACTAGACCTTGGGAAGAGTTACCTTTGCGGGGTACTTTGGATAAGAGAAATGTGACCAGTATGTGGATAGCTTGCATATTTAGAAATTATCAGCATGAAATGGAATCAAGAGAGTTAAAAAGTTTAAACGGATTTCTCTACATAAACACAGGTATGAATCTATTTATAACTGGATCTTTGATTAAATTGTGAAGTATTGGTATTTGCAATAGCGCCTTAAATATTGTTAGTAGGCTATCTTGATGCGAATAAGGGTCATGTTACAAATACTAAACCTTATAACGTAAGATTTTTTTATCATTTGTAATCATTTTACACCAATTGTATTTGAATGTTTTTTTTGGTGATTAGTTATTGAGGTTGGAAAGTAGGTCTTAAGGGTTGATTGATGCAAAGAAAAGAAGGATATTGAAAGCCTAGTAATGTGATTTTTAGGGAAAGTTAAGTGAAAAGAGCTTAGGCTTTGAGATGAAAGGTTTGTGTTAAGAAGTAAAGTTGAGGAAATTTTTGAAGTTTGAGTTATCAACCCAAATTGTCTTTTACATCTCAATTCATGACCTAGAAAGGATGTTTTATGAAAATTTGTTTGCAATAAGGGCCACTTAGGATTTTTATTTTGAAAAGTGTTTGAATGAAAATGGGGGGAGAAAGGGGGTGTGTTTGATGGTTTGTATGTAAGTGACAGGAATGTGAGGAATTGTTTTGTGAGGAAATAAGCTTGTTCGTGAAAAGATGAAGAGTACGAGAGCTTGTGGAGGATTGACTTGAAGGCTTGAATCTTGCGGAATT
This sequence comes from Rutidosis leptorrhynchoides, assembly GCF_046630445.1. Lineage (NCBI taxonomy): Eukaryota > Viridiplantae > Streptophyta > Magnoliopsida > Asterales > Asteraceae > Rutidosis > Rutidosis leptorrhynchoides. The sequence goes on along the minus strand of NC_092342.1, from coordinate 321,930,731 downwards.
TTGTTGAAGATTATACTTACAGTTACTGTTTCAAGATTGACTTGCTTGAGGACAAGCTGTAGTGACCCGAACTTTTCCATGTTTATATACATTAATTGAGATTGATGTCTACATGATTAAATGTTTCCAACATGTTAAGCAATCAAACTTGTTAAGACTTGATTAATTGAAATAGGTTTCATATAGGCAATTGACCACCCAAGTTGACCGGTGATTCACGAACGTTAAAACTTGTAAAAAAAAAACTATATGATGACATATATATGGTTATATATATAGTTAACATGATATTATGATAAGTAAACATATCATTAATTATATTAACAATGAACTACATATGTAAAAACAAGACTACTAACTTAATGATTTTGAAACGAGACATATATGTAACGTTTATCGTTGTAACAACATTTAATGTATATATCATATTAAGAGATATTCGTACATCATAATATCATGATAATATAATAATTTAAAATCTCTTTTGATATTATAAACATTGGGTTAACAACATTTAACAAGATCGTTAACCTAAAGGTTTCAAAACAACACTTACATGTAACGACTAACGATGACTTAACGACTCAGTTAAAATGTATATACATGTAGTGTTTTAATATGTATTTATACACTTTTGAAAGACTTCAATACACTTATCAAAATACTTCTACTTAACAAAAATGCTTACAATTACATTCTCGTTTAGTTTCATCAACAATTCTACTCGTATGCACCCGTATTCGTACTCGTACAATACACAGCTTTTAGATGTATGTACTATTGGTATATACACTCCAATGATCAGCTCTTAGCAGCCCATGTGAGTCACCTAACACATGTGGGAACCATCATTTGGCAACTAGCATGAAATATCTCATAAGATTACAAAAATATGAGTAATCATTCATGACTTATTTACATGAAAACAAAATTACATATCCTTTATATCTAATCCATACACCAACGACCAAAAACACCTACAAACACTTTCATTCTTCAATTTTCTTCATCTAATTGAACTCTCTCAAGTTCTATCTTCAAGTTCTAAGTGTTCTTCATAAATTCCAAAAGTTCTAGTTTCATAAAATCAAGAATACTATCAAGTTTGCTAGCTCACTTCCAATCTTGTAAGGTGATCATCCAACCTCAAGAAATCTTTGTTTCTTACAGTAGGTTATCATTCTAATACAAGGTAATAATCATATTCAAACTTTGGTTCAATTTCTATAACTATAACAATCTTATTTCAAGTGATGATCTTACTTGAACTTGTTTTCGTGTCATGATTTTGCTTCAAGAACTTTGAGCCATCCAAGGATCCATTGAAGCTAGATCCATTTTTCTCTTTTCCAGTAGGTTCATCCAAGGAACTTAAGGTAGTAATGATGTTCATAACATCATTCGATTCATACATATAAAGCTATCTTATTCGAAGGTTTAAACTTGTAATCACTAGAACATAGTTTAGTTAATTCTAAACTTGTTCGCAAACAAAAGTTAATCCTTCTAACTTGACTTTTAAAATCAACTAAACACATGTTCTATATCTATATGATATGCTAACTTAATGATTTAAAACCTGGAAACACGAAAAACACCGTAAAACCGGATTTACGCCGTCGTAGTAACACCGCGGGCTGTTTTGGGTTAGTTAATTAAAAACTATGATAAACTTTGATTTAAAAGTTGTTATTCTGAGAAAATGATTTTTATTATGAACATGAAACTATATCCAAAAATTATGGTTAAACTCAAAGTGGAAGTATGTTTTCTAAAATGGTCATCTAGACGTCGTTCTTTCGACTGAAATGACTACCTTTACAAAAACGACTTGTAACTTATTTTTCCGACAAGAAACCTATACTTTTTTGTTTAGATTCATAAAATAGAGTTCAATATGAAACCATAGCAATTTGATTCACTCAAAACGGATTTAAAATGAAGAAGTTATGGGTAAAACAAGATTGGATAATTTTTCTCATTTTAGCTACGTGAAAATTGGTAACAAATCTATTCCAACCATAACTTAATCAACTTGTATTATATATTATGTAATCTTGAGATACCATAGACACGTATACAATGTTTCGACCTATCATGTCGACACATCTATATATATTTCGGAACAACCATAGACACTCTATATGTGAATGTTGGAGTTAGCTATACAGGGTTGAGGTTGATTCCAAAATATATATAGTTTGAGTTGTGATCAATACTGAGATACGTATACACTGGGTCGTGGATTGATTCAAGATAATATTTATCGACTTATTTCTGTACATCTAACTGTGGACAACTAGTTGTAGGTTACTAACGAGGACAGCTGACTTAATAAACTTAAAACATCAAAATATATTAAAAGTGTTGTAAATATATTTTGAACATACTTTGATATATATGTATATATTGTTATAGGTTCGTGAATCAACCAGTGGCCAAGTCTTACTTCCCGACGAAGTAAAAATCTGTGAAAGTGAGTTATAGTCCCACTTTTAAAATCTAATATTTTTGGGATGAGAATACATGCAGGTTTTATAAATGATTTACAAAATAGACACAAGTACGTGAAACTACATTCTATGGTTGAATTATCGAAATCGAATATGCCCCTTTTTATTAAGTCTGGTAATCTAAGAATTAGGGAACAGACCCCCTAATTGACGCGAACTCTAAAGATAGATCTATCGGGCCCAACAAGCCCCATCCAAAGTACCGGATGCTTTAGTACTTCGAAATTTATATCATATCCGAAGGGTGTCCCGGAATGATGGGGATATTCTTATATATGCATCTTGTTATTGTCGGTTACCAGGTGTTCACCATATGAATGATTTTTATCTCTATGTATGGGATGTGTATTGAAATATGAAATCTTGTGGTCTATTATTACGATTTGATATATATAGGTTAAACCTATAACTCACCAACATTTTTGTTGACGTTTTAAGCATGTTTATTCTCAGGTGATTATTAAGAGCTTCCGCTGTCGCATACTTAAATAAGGACAAGATTTGGAGTCCATGCTTGTATGATATTGTGTAAAAACTGCATTCAAGAAACTTATTTTGTTGTAACATATTTGTATTGTAAACCATTATGTAATGGTCGTGTGTAAACAGGATATTTTAGATTATCATTATTTGATAATCTACGTAAAGCTTTTTAAACCTTTATTGATGAAATAAAGGTTATGGTTTGTTTAAAAATGAATGCAGTCTTTGAAAAACGTCTCATATAGAGGTCAAAACCTCGCAACGAAATCAATTAATATGGAACGTTTTTAATCAATAAGAACGGGACATTTCAGTTGGTATCCGAGCGTTGGTCTTAGAGAACCAGAAAATTTGCATTAGTGTGTCTTATCGAGTTTGTTAGGATGCATTAGTGAGTCTGGACTTCGACCGTGTTTTCTTTAAAAATGATTGCTTAACATTTTTGTTGGAAACTATATATTTTTAACATATGAATATTATGTGATATATTAATCTCTTAACGTGTTTGATATTATGTGATAGATGTCTACCTCTAGAACAAGTCCCATTGACTCACCTAATAATAATGAAGAGTCAAATGTAAATTGGAATGATTTGTGGACTGATTCACAAGTTCCCGAAGAGGAACCGGAAGAAGAGTCGGAACCGGAAGAAGAATCGGAACCGGAAGAAGAATCGGAACCGGATGAAGAAATAGAACCGGTGGGGGAAATAATAAAACGGTTAAGTAAAAGAAAATCCTCAACCAACCGACCAAAGTTAATTATGGTCAATGGTGTTTCCGCCAAGGAAGCAAAATATTGGGAGGATTACCAATTCTCCGATGAATCGGATTTCGACGAGAATTCCGATGATGTTATAGAAATTACCCCAACTGAATTTAAAAAGGCAAAAGAAAATAATAAGGGAAAGGGCATAAAAATAGAGAAATCTAATTCCAACCCCGATGAACTTTATATGTATCGTCAACCCCCGAAGTCCTTAAGTTGTAACAATGACCCGGGAACCTCTAAACCACCAGGTTTTTCTAAACCAATGTGGACAACGACGGCTCGTATTAGGGGAACATCATATATCCCTAGAAACTTGGCAAAACGAACCAAAACCGAAGAAGAAGAAACGAGCGAGTCGGAATAAGATAGTTGTATTCGTGTGGTGTAATATATGGAATATAGTGTTCTTATGCTTTATGATATATGTAAAAATTGCTTGTATTAATAAGTATTTTTTTTATGAATCTAACTCTTGTCTATTTTACAGTTTAAAAACACAAAATGGATAGACAACCCAATATTTTAAGAGACCTACCCGGAGACATGATTGATGAAATCTTGTCTAGAGTCGGCCAGAATTCTTCGGCACAACTATTTAAGGCGAGATCAGTTTGTAAGACATTCGAAGAACGTTCCAAGAATGTATTGGTTTATAAGAGACTTTCGTTTGAAAGATGGGGGATATCACATTGGGAAACCCATAAATTACGATGTGTTTACTTTGACGCATATATTGCGGGGAACCCAAATGCTATTTTACGCAACGGGTTAAGAAATTATTTTGACTCAATATATCCGAATATTGGACTTCGTGATTTAGAAAAAGCGGCTAACATGCAACATAAAGAAGCATGTTATGCTTACGGATTAGTAATGTTCGCTTCTCACCAAAGTGAGAACAAGAACATCGGGCTACAACTATTAAACAAAACGTTTCCACAAGTGACGGAGTCGGTAATTGGGGTAAGAAATGAGGTTTTTAGATTATTACGGGACTGTTGGACATTACGTAACCCTCGTCCCTTTGATGACGTTACAACACGCTGTCTTATCAACGGCCATAACGGTTATGTTGCACAAGACCAAGGATGGGAAGTAGTCCTAGTAAAACCAGAATGCATGACTTGTTTCTGGACGTATGAATTACGTGTCTTTATTGCCTTTGCCGAACGACTTGTGTACTAGCTAGAATTGTCTTCACAACTATCTTGTATCAAAGTTATTGTGTGCTATATTTCATGCTTTATGTAAAATAAGCGGTATTGTAAGTTTGTAAAATATTGTATAAAAGTTTGAACGCGAAATATTATTACAATCAGTTTTTCATATAGAATTGTAGTAGTTGAACTGTATATTAGCTACTAAGTATGAACTTAACGGGTAGGTACTACCCGAATTTAAACTTATAAAACGCTAATATGAAGAAAAAGCTTTTATAAATGAGTTCATATTATGCTACGAAATACTATTAACTACTCTTAATATTCTGTATGATTAACTTGTTCCATTTAACTATTTTGAAGGAAATGGCACCGACTACTCGACACACCGTGAATATGAATGAAGAGGAATTCCGTACTTTTCTAGCTTCAAACATAGCCACAGTACAGGCTGCGCTACATACCAACAATAACCTTGGATCTAGCAGTACAGGAAATCGTGTAGGATGCACCTACAAAGAATTCACTGCCTGCAAACCTTTGGAATTTGATGGAACCGAAGGACCGATCGGATTGAAACGGTGGACCGAGAAGGTTGAATCGGTGTTTGCCATAAGTAAGTGTACTGAAGAGGACAAAGTGAAGTACGCTACGCATACCTTCACAGGTTCTGCGTTAACATGGTGGAATACCTATCTAGAGCAAGTGGGACAAGATGATGCGTACGCACTACCATGGTCAGCATTCAAGCACTTGATGAACGAGAAGTACCGTCCCAGAACCGAGGTCAATAAGCTCAAGACAGAACTTAGAGGGTTACGAACCCAAGGATTTGATATTACCACGTACAAAAGACGATTCACAGAATTGTGCCTATTGTGTCCGGGAGCATTCGAAGATGAGGAAGAGAAGATCGACGCGTTTGTGAAAGGATTACCGGAAAGAATCCAAGAAGATATAAGTTCACACGAGCCCGCCTCCATACAACAGGCATGTAGAATGGCTCACAAACTAGTGAACCAGATTGAAGAAAGAATTAAAGAACAGACTGCTGAAGAGGCCAATGTGAAGCAAGTCAAAAGAAAGTGGGAGGAAAACGGTGATAAGAATCACCAATACAACAACAACAGCAATTACAACAATAATCGCAACAATTATCCCAACAATCGCAACATCAATCGCAACTACAACAAACGGCCCAACAACAACAACAACAACAACAGCAACTACAACAATCATCCCAACAACAATAATAACCGCAACAACAACAACAATCAGAAGCAACTATGCCAAAGGTGTGAAAAGAATCACTCGGGGTTCTGCACCAAATTTTGCAACAAGTGTAAAAGAAATGGTCATAGCGCGGCGAAGTGTGAGGTCTACGGACCAGGGGTTAATAGAACGAAAGGAACAAATGGTGTCGGAACGAGTAATGGCGGAGCAAGTAGTGTCGGAGCAAGTTATGCCAATGTAGTTTGTTATAAATGTGGAAAACCAGGCCACATTATTAGAAATTGCCCGAACCAGGAGAACACGAATGGACAAGGCCGTGGAAGAGTTTTCAATATTAATGCGGTAGAGGCACAGGAAGACCCGGAGCTTGTTACGGGTACGTTTCTTATTGACAATAAATCTGCTTACGTTTTATTTGATTCGGGTGCGGATAGAAGCTATATGAGTAGAGATTTTTGTGCTAAATTAAGTTGTCCATTGACGCCTTTGGATAGTAAATTTTTACTCGAATTAGCAAATGGTAAATTAATTTCAGCAGATAATATATGTCGGAATCGAGAAATTAAACTGGTTAGCGAAACATTTAAGATTGATTTGATACCAGTAGAGTTAGGGAGTTTTGATGTGATAATCGGTATGGACTGGTTGAAAGAAGTGAAAGCGGAGATCGTTTGTTACAAAAATGCAATTCGCATTATACGAGAAAAAGGAAAACCCTTAATGGTGTACGGAGAAAAGGGCAACACGAAGCTACATCTTATTAGTAATTTGAAGGCACAAAAACTAATAAGAAAAGGTTGCTATGCTGTTCTAGCACACGTTGAGAAAGTACAAACTGAAGAAAAGAGCATCAATGATGTTCCCATTGCAAAAGAATTTCCCGATGTATTTCCGAAAGAATTACCGGGATTACCCCCACATCGATCCGTTGAATTTCAAATAGATCTTGTACCAGGAGCTGCACCAATAGCTCGTGCTCCTTACAGACTCGCACCCAGCGAGATGAAAGAACTGCAAAGCCAATTACAAGAACTTTTAGAGCGTGGTTTCATTCGACCAAGCACATCACCGTGGGGAGCTCCTGTTTTGTTTGTCAAGAAGAAAGATGGTACATTCAGGTTGTGTATCGACTACCGAGAGTTGAACAAACTTACCATCAAGAACCGCTACCCACTACCGAGAATCGACGACTTATTTGATCAACTACAAGGCTCGTCTGTTTATTCAAAGATTGACTTACGTTCCGGGTATCATCAAATGCGGGTGAAAGAAGATGATATTCCAAAGACTGCTTTCAGAACACGTTACGGTCATTACGAGTTTATGGTCATGCCGTTTGGTTTAACTAATGCACCAGCTGTGTTCATGGACCTTATGAACCGAGTGTGTGGACCATACCTTGACAAGTTTGTCATTGTTTTCATTGATGACATACTTATTTACTCAAAGAATGACCAAGAACACGGTGAACATTTGAGAAAGGTGTTAGAAGTATTGAGGAAGGAAGAATTGTACGCTAAGTTTTCAAAGTGTGCATTTTGGTTGGAAGAAGTTCAATTCCTCGGTCACATAGTGAACAAAGAAGGTATTAAGGTGGATCCGGCAAAGATAGAAACTGTTGAAAAGTGGGAAACCCCGAAAACTCCGAAACACATACGCCAGTTTTTAGGACTAGCTGGTTACTACAGAAGGTTCATCCAAGACTTTTCCAGAATAGCAAAACCCTTGACTGCATTAACGCATAAAGGGAAGAAATTTGAATGGAATGATGAACAAGAGAAAGCGTTTCAGTTATTGAAGAAAAAGCTAACTACGGCACCTATATTGTCATTGCCTGAAGGGAATGATGATTTTGTGATTTATTGTGATGCATCAAAGCAAGGTCTCGGTTGTGTATTAATGCAACGAACGAAGGTGATTGCTTATGCGTCTAGACAATTGAAGATTCACGAACAAAATTATACGACGCATGATTTGGAATTAGGCGCGGTTGTTTTTGCATTAAAGACTTGGAGGCACTACTTATATGGGGTCAAAAGTATTATATATACCGACCACAAAAGTCTTCAACACATATTTAATCAGAAACAACTGAATATGAGGCAGCGTAGGTGGATTGAATTATTGAATGATTACGATTTTGAGATTCGTTACCACCCGGGGAAGGCAAATGTGGTAGCCGATGCCTTGAGCAGGAAGGATAGAGAACCCATTCGAGTAAAATCTATGAATATAATGATTCATAATAACATTACTACTCAAATAAAGGAGGCGCAACAAGGAGTTTTAAAAGAGGGAAATTTAAAGGATGAAATACCCAAAGGATCGGAGAAGCATCTTAATATTCAGGAAGACGGAACCCGGTATAGGGCTGAAAGGATTTGGGTACCAAAATTTGGAGATATGAGAGAAATGGTACTTAGAGAAGCTCATAAAACCAGATACTCAATACATCCTGGAACGGGGAAGATGTACAAGGATCTCAAGAAACATTTTTGGTGGCCGGGTATGAAAGCCGATGTTGCTAAATACGTAGGAGAATGTTTGACGTGTTCTAAGGTCAAAGCTGAGCATCAAAAACCATCAGGTCTACTTCAACAACCCGAAATCCCGGAATGGAAATGGGAAAACATTACCATGGATTTCATCACTAAATTGCCAAGGACTGCAAGTGGTTTTGATACTATTTGGGTAATAGTTGATCGTCTCACCAAATCAGCACACTTCCTACCAATAAGAGAAGATGACAAGATGGAGAAGTTAGCACGACTGTATTTGAAGGAAGTCATCTCCAGACATGGAATACCAATCTCTATTATCTCTGATAGGGATGGCAGATTTATTTCAAGATTCTGGCAGACATTACAGCAAGCATTAGGAACTCGTCTAGACATGAGTACTGCCTATCATCCACAAACTGATGGGCAGAGCGAAAGGACGATACAAACGCTTGAAGACATGCTACGAGCATGTGTTATTGATTTCGGAAACAGTTGGGATCGACATCTACCGTTAGCAGAATTTTCCTACAATAACAGCTACCATTCAAGCATTGAGATGGCACCGTTTGAAGCACTTTATGGTAGAAAGTGCAGGTCTCCGATTTGTTGGAGTGAGGTGGGGGATAGACAGATTACGGGTCCGGAGATTATACAAGAAACTACCGAGAAGATCATCCAAATTCAACAACGGTTGAAAACCGCCCAAAGTCGACAAAAGAGCTACGCTGACATTAAAAGAAAAGATATAGAATTTGAAATTGGAGAGATGGTCATGCTTAAAGTTTCACCTTGGAAAGGCGTTGTTCGATTTGGTAAACGAGGGAAATTAAATCCAAGGTATATTGGACCATTCAAGATTATTGATCGTGTCGGACCAGTAGCTTACCGACTTGAGTTACCTCAACAACTCGCAGCTGTACATAACACTTTCCACGTCTCGAATTTGAAGAAATGTTTTGCTAAAGAAGATCTCACTATTCCGTTAGATGAAATCCAAATCAACGAAAAACTCCAATTCATCGAAGAACCCGTCGAAATAATGGATCGTGAGGTTAAAAGACTTAAGCAAAACAAGATACCAATTGTTAAGGTTCGATGGAATGCTCGTAGAGGACCCGAGTTCACCTGGGAGCGTGAAGATCAGATGAAGAAGAAATACCCGCATCTATTTCCAGAAGATTCGTCAACACCTTCAACAGCTTAAAATTTCGGGACGAAATTTATTTAACGGGTAGGTACTGTAGTGACCCGAACTTTTCCATGTTTATATACATTAATTGAGATTGATGTTTACATGATTAAATGTTTCCAACATGTTAAGCAATCAAACTTGTTAAGACTTGATTAATTGAAATAGGTTTCATATAGGCAATTGACCACCCAAGTTGACCGGTGATTCACGAACGTTAAAACTTGTAAAAAAAAAACTATATGATGACATATATATGGTTATATATATAGTTAACATGATATTATGATAAGTAAACATATCATTAATTATATTAACAATGAACTACATATGTAAAAACAAGACTACTAACTTAATGATTTTGAAACGAGACATATATGTAACGTTTATCGTTGTAACAACATTTAATGTATATATCATATTAAGAGATATTCGTACATCATAATATCATGATAATATAATAATTTAAAATCTCTTTTGATATTATAAACATTGGGTTAACAACATTTAACAAGATCGTTAACCTAAAGGTTTCAAAACAACACTTACATGTAACGACTAACGATGACTTAACGACTCAGTTAAAATGTATATACATGTAGTGTTTTAATATGTATTTATACACTTTTGAAAGACTTCAATACACTTATCAAAATACTTCTACTTAACAAAAATGCTTACAATTACATTCTCGTTTAGTTTCATCAACAATTCTACTCGTATGCACCCGTATTCGTACTCGTACAATACACAGCTTTTAGATGTATGTACTATTGGTATATACACTCCAATGATCAGCTCTTAGCAGCCCATGTGAGTCACCTAACACATGTGGGAACCATCATTTGGCAACTAGCATGAAATATCTCATAAGATTACAAAAATATGAGTAATCATTCATGACTTATTTACATGAAAACAAAATTACATATCCTTTATATCTAATCCATACACCAACGACCAAAAACACCTACAAACACTTTCATTCTTCAATTTTCTTCATCTAATTGAACTCTCTCAAGTTCTATCTTCAAGTTCTAAGTGTTCTTCATAAATTCCAAAAGTTCTAGTTTCATAAAATCAAGAATACTATCAAGTTTGCTAGCTCACTTCCAATCTTGTAAGGTGATCATCCAACCTCAAGAAATCTTTGTTTCTTACAGTAGGTTATCATTCTAATACAAGGTAATAATCATATTCAAACTTTGGTTCAATTTCTATAACTATAACAATCTTATTTCAAGTGATGATCTTACTTGAACTTGTTTTCGTGTCATGATTTTGCTTCAAGAACTTTGAGCCATCCAAGGATCCATTGAAGCTAGATCCATTTTTCTCTTTTCCAGTAGGTTCATCCAAGGAACTTAAGGTAGTAATGATGTTCATAACATCATTCGATTCATACATATAAAGCTATCTTATTCGAAGGTTTAAACTTGTAATCACTAGAACATAGTTTAGTTAATTCTAAACTTGTTCGCAAACAAAAGTTAATCCTTCTAACTTGACTTTTAAAATCAACTAAACACATGTTCTATATCTATATGATATGCTAACTTAATGATTTAAAACCTGGAAACACGAAAAACACCGTAAAACCGGATTTACGCCGTCGTAGTAACACCGCGGGCTGTTTTGGGTTAGTTAATTAAAAACTATGATAAACTTTGATTTAAAAGTTGTTATTCTGAGAAAATGATTTTTATTATGAACATGAAACTATATCCAAAAATTATGGTTAAACTCAAAGTGGAAGTATGTTTTCTAAAATGGTCATCTAGACGTCGTTCTTTCGACTGAAATGACTACCTTTACAAAAACGACTTGTAACTTATTTTTCCGACAAGAAACCTATACTTTTTTGTTTAGATTCATAAAATAGAGTTCAATATGAAACCATAGCAATTTGATTCACTCAAAACGGATTTAAAATGAAGAAGTTATGGGTAAAACAAGATTGGATAATTTTTCTCATTTTAGCTACGTGAAAATTGGTAACAAATCTATTCCAACCATAACTTAATCAACTTGTATTATATATTATGTAATCTTGAGATACCATAGACACGTATACAATGTTTCGACCTATCATGTCGACACATCTATATATATTTCGGAACAACTATAGACACTCTATATGTGAATGTTGGAGTTAGCTATACAGGGTTGAGGTTGATTCCAAAATATATATAGTTTGAGTTGTGATCAATACTGAGATACGTATACACTGGGTCGTGGATTGATTCAAGATAATATTTATCGATTTATTTCTGTACATCTAACTGTGGACAACTAGTTGTAGGTTACTAACGAGGACAGCTGACTTAATAAACTTAAAACATCAAAATATATTAAAAGTGTTGTAAATATATTTTGAACATACTTTGATATATATGTATATATTGTTATAGGTTCGTGAATCAACCAGTGGCCAAGTCTTACTTCCCGACGAAGTAAAAATCTGTGAAAGTGAGTTATAGTCCCACTTTTAAAATCTAATATTTTTGGGATGAGAATACATGCAGGTTTTATAAATGATTTACAAAATAGACACAAGTACGTGAAACTACATTCTATGGTTGAATTATCGAAATCGAATATGCCCCTTTTTATTAAGTCTGGTAATCTAAGAATTAGGGAACAGACCCCCTAATTGACGCGAACTCTAAAGATAGATCTATCGGGCCCAACAAGCCCCATCCAAAGTACCGGATGCTTTAGTACTTCGAAATTTATATCATATCCGAAGGGTGTCCCGGAATGATGGGGATATTCTTATATATGCATCTTGTTATTGTCGGTTACCAGGTGTTCACCATATGAATGATTTTTATCTCTATGTATGGGATGTGTATTGAAATATGAAATCTTGTGGTCTATTATTACGATTTGATATATATAGGTTAAACCTATAACTCACCAACATTTTTGTTGACGTTTTAAGCATGTTTATTCTCAGGTGATTATTAAGAGCTTCCGCTGTCGCATACTTAAATAAGGACAAGATTTGGAGTCCATGCTTGTATGATATTGTGTAAAAACTGCATTCAAGAAACTTATTTTGTTGTAACATATTTGTATTGTAAACCATTATGTAATGGTCGTGTGTAAACAGGATATTTTAGATTATCATTATTTGATAATCTACGTAAAGCTTTTTAAACCTTTATTGATGAAATAAAGGTTATGGTTTGTTTAAAAATGAATGCAGTCTTTGAAAAACGTCTCATATAGAGGTCAAAACCTCGCAACGAAATCAATTAATATGGAACGTTTTTAATCAATAAGAACGGGACATTTCACAAGCAAGGTTCAAGTGTGGGGGATTTTGATAACGCCATTTTCATTCATATATTTTGAGCGTTATCTTGGTCCATTTGTTGATATTTTAAAGACTTTGATGGAGATATCGAGTTATTTGAGCTTAATATGAAGAAAGTGTCAAGTTATGGTACGTTGGCTCATTAACGATGATTTTTATTGAAGATATAGACAAAACGGAGTTAGAGTTGAAGATAAACGCGTATCGGGTGAAAAAAGTCAGTTTCCATTGCTTCAGGATGATGTTTATCGCGTTTTGGTCATCGTGATACGTGACAAAGTGCATCAGAACACGACATGGAAAAAAGGGTGTTCTGACCATTCTATCGCGTTTAAATGACTACTGTCGCGTCCTGGTTATCGCGTTACGCGATGATGTTGTCGCAGAACGCGACCTGAGTCGGTTTCAACTGTTTTTCCAGATTCTATAAATAGACGAATTTTACCCCAATTTAGGGGATGCAGTTTTATTTACGAATTTTCTTCCACAGCAACATTAGTTACGAATTTCTTTGTCTTTCTTCATTGTTTTACAAGGGTTTAAGCTACAATATCATTCTTGGCCAGTTTAATCTTTGTATTAACTTTTATTACTTTTATTAATTTCTTCTTCATTCTATTCAATGATTATGTTTAATTGTTCTTATTATTTACTTGTTCTTTGCTTTACCATGAGTAGCTAAATATTTAGTATTCACTTAGATGCATGAACCTAGGTCATGGATTGCGATCTTTTAGTTAGTAACAATTAATTAAAATTACACAAGTTTATGTCTAACTAAGATCCACCGTTATTAAAGCTTATTGATTGTTAGATCACGGAAGTTATTGATTAACTAACGACAGTTAAATTGATTAATAGCTTTTACTAGATTATTGAACGTGAATAATTTAGGAATACATGAGATTTTATGAGGGACACCGATAATAAAATTAATCGTATAGTGGTTGAACTTGAAATTAGTTGCAATAATTGTGAGGTTGTAAGGGACACCAAACCAACCTAAGTTAGATTATAATCTTGAGTAATATCATTGTGAATTGGTTAGTAACTCTAGGTTAACGACAGTTATACTTAGGTTATTAGTCTTAAACTGTAGGAATCGACAGATAAATACAGTGTCACATCATCATAATTGTTTACTTAACGAGTTTAAACGAGCAATCCTAGCCTAGGGAATTGTAGCTAAGTGGATACCTTTGCTTCTTATTGAATTAAGTTTAATTTACTTTCGCGTTTAATCAGTTTTACAACAAAACCCCCTTTTAAATCTTAGAATAATTAATAGTTCAAGTTTTCAATTACCTGCTCTCTGTGGAACGAATTGGTCAAATACTTGTTTAATTACTACACGAACTGGTTATAGTTGCCTGTATTGTGTGATAATCGATAGGTATTTAGCTAATAATTTAGAGTACGAAATTACACATCAGCCACTTTGGGATTGGGACGCGTGGTGAGTGATATCCAGAAGGATTGACTCTTTGTTGACCACGTTTGACTTGTGTTATGTGGCGAGTGTCATCCGTTAGGATGCACTCCTCGTCGGCCACTTGTTGGAGAATGGTAAGTATTTACCATCCTCTCGTGATATGGGCTTAAAGTTCCTTATTGACGATACCATATCCTTGTTTGTGTTGTTTTGGGGATGAGGGCTTACAGTTCGGTGTTGACGATACCTCATGTATGGATTTAAAGTTCGATGTTGATGATGTCATACCACTATTGTAGTGATGCGTGATGAGGGCTTAAAGTTCGATGTTGACGATACCTCATGTGTGGGTTTAAAGTTCGTTGTTGACGATACCACATCATATTTGTATTGGCTAGCGATGAGGGGTTAAAGTACGATGTGACGATACCTCATATGTGGGTTTAAAGTTCGGTGTTGACGATACCACATTAAGCGTGATGAGTGGGTTTTAAGTTCGATGTTGACGATACCACTCATGGAATTGGAATTTGGTACTAATAGATGTTGCGAACATCATAGCTCTTTCAAGGGGGGATTATTCCCTCGTGATCTTGAATAACGGGTGGTTTGCACGTATATATATTTAGCATTTATTATTGACGAGATCTATATGCTATTGATGTTGGCGTGTTGTACGCTTGATTTTATGATTTTATGAATTGCTAATGACGTGTGTTATTTATGTAGGTGAATGCAAGTAATTGAATTATGTATGTATGCGTATAAGTATTGCATTCACTAAGCATTAGCTTACCCTTTCGTTGTTTACATTTTTAGGTTCGGAGGCGGACGTGGCAAGGGTATGCTCGGGATTAGATGATTTCCCCTTTTGATGCTTGCTTGGATTACTTTTGGTATCGACTTAGGATTGGGTAGTTTATCCCCAAACATCATGCTCGTAGTTGTGTTTGGAACTTAAACTCATGTAGTCGAAAACTTGTATTTTGTACGAAAGTCGTAAAACGGCCGATGTGGGCCTGGTGTCGTAAAACTTGTTTTATTATTGAAATGTGTTAGTTTTACATATTATAAAATGTTGTGAAAAGAGTTTAGTCTAAAAGTGACGGGAAGTGGGAGATCATTAAACGAAAAATGAAAAATCCGGACAGAACCTGATTTAGCTTGTGCGCGCCGTGCACCCTTACTGAATAAAAAAAAAATTTATTTCGCGTTTTCGGTTGGATAACGGGTTGGGTCGTTACACCCACTTGGGTTGCAAACCCCGTCATGGAGAAGAAATCTGATGGAGGATGGAGAATGTGTGTTGATTTCACGAATATCAACAAAGCTTGCCCAAAGGATTGCTATCCTCTGCCGGAGATTGATTAGAAGGTAGAATCCATAACCGGGTACAAATATAAGTGTTTTCTTGACGCCTACAAGGGTTATCATTAGATTCAAATGGCCGAAGAATACGAAGAAAAGACATCATTCTTCACAAGTAATGGGATCTACTGTTATAAGAAGATGCCCTTCGGACTAAAGAATGCCGGAGCTACATACCAAAGGCTGGTAGACAAAGTTTTTCGTAAGCAATTGGGAAGAAACTTGGAGGCTTGATGTGTTCGAGGTGTAGTACGAAATAGTATTATTTTTATTATGAAATACGATACAATTTACACAAGTTTTATTTATTTATATAGATGGGATATACTTAAATCTTGCTACAACACTTATAGGCAGTGTACCTAATCGTAGAGTAGTGTAGTTTTTAGTATGTCCGGTTCGTTCCACAGGGAGCTAGCTGAGTTTAACGCTATATTTTTTACAACTATATTTATATAAAATATATATAATTATATATCGTAATATTATTATAAAAGGGGATTTTTACCGTTTAATGACCGGTTTGTCGATTTTATATTTTAAGCGTAAAGATAAATGACGATAATATAAATGACAGAATTTAAATTGCGATAAAGTAAATTGCAGTAATTAAGATGACAGTAAATAAAGGTACGATGAAATATGAAATAAAAGTATTATGCTTATTTAAACTTCCGTTATCATGATGTTTGACGTTTTGATTAATTGTTACCCAGGTTAATTGTCCTTTGTCCTGGATTATTTGATACCTATTTGGTTTTTGTCCATAATAGTCCATCGTTCATAATTATAAAATGCTCGTCAAATTAACCTTATTCCTGAAGTCAAATATTCCAACTAATTAGGGATTCGAACTGTAACAACGTTTTAATACTTTGTTTAATGATTACACCAGGTTATCGACTGCGTGTATTCCAAGGTTTTATTACTTTTTTAATAATTACACCAATTATCCTTGTATGTAATCCACCCCTATTTTAATGAGATATGAATATTAATTTACCCACTTGATCAGAATGAATAATCAATTACCCAACCCGAATAATTAATTAAATGATTGTAAACGATGTCGTATAAATGTCATTAAATAGGACATTCGTAATCAATTTAATAATTATTAGATTAACTAATTTGAAGATAGGTTCGACAGATTCCAATGAGTTGTCATTCGATTAGACAATACCCCCTACCTATTAATAGTCAATAGTCCAATGTTCACAAGTGTCGGTCTTTTGTCCAAACCTTAATTATGGTATAAAATCCAATAACCCCATCTTAATATTTAGCCCAACATCACGGTTACTTCAGCTCAAATAAGCATAATAATAACTTAGTTACGAGACATTAATTGAAAAAGGAAGAACATAGCTTACAGTGATTATTTATCGCGTAGCGTTACACAGACAGAGTTCTGAATTTAGAACCCATAAAACATTTCTTACACTAACTCAACTAAACCATAACTTTATTATTAAAATTAACTTAAATTAAAATTATAATTATAATTATAAATATATAATTCTTACATAAGGAAAGAAAGAAGAAAAAAGGTGTAATCAGTCGAGCAGAATTCGTGGCTTTTTATAGTACTTTTTTGAATCCTGTAGCCCATGCGATCGCATGGCTTTGTGTGTTATAGCCATGCGATCGCATGGCCAGTCTGACATGCTCCCATCAGTTTGTTTTCTAGTTTGCCGACGTTTTATTTAATAATATAATATAATATATATAATTTTATATATATTATATTATATTCATGTGCATAGTAGACTTGTAATTTTAGCTCCGTTGTCTCGTACGTTTACGCACGATTTATGTCTCAGTTCCGAATTTTCGAATGTCCTTTTGTACGCGTAGATATCTTGTACTTTGCGTTCCACTGCTTGTACTCTTGTAATTTTTAGACGTTTCTCATCAATAAATTGAACCACTTGGAGTTTAACTTGTACGTTTGAGCATTTTGGACGTCTGCATCTTCAAATCATCGTTTTCTTCTTTTGTCTTCGCACTTATTTATTTAAACGATTATTACATAAAAATAGAACAATTGCAGCTAAAAACTTTACATATTGGAAGGATATTGCGCATAAATATATGTTTATTTGGAGCACTATCAAATATCCCCACACTTGAGCGTTGCTTGTCCTCAAGCAATACAGAACTTAAAATTAAATCACACTTCACTCGAATCACTTTTTTATTCTCACACTTTATACATCAGTGATTTTGATACGGCGGTATAAACAATGCTAGTAACGACGGGGTTTACAGTCCCACATGACTATTAAAAATTTAGATCCTTTAAGGAAATTGGATCTTTATGAAAACATTTGATCTTTTGAAAATTCATTTTAGCTTTTACCCTAGATAAGTTTTCCGGAATAACCCTTCACCGGTGTTTGCAAAATGTTTTTGTGGGTTGTGTGGGTTTCAGATTTCAAAATTTTAGCTCAAAACTTGCGGTTTTGTGTCACCCACTTGCTAACCTTGTATTAGGAAAGCACACGTCCAGTTTACTTGTCCCGTATATTACCTTTCGGTAAACAACCGTCCAGTTGTAAAGGAAAGCGATGAACAAGCAACTGTTAAGGAAATGTCCCATGACATGCAGATAATTATGGTCAATAACGTGTCGGATGCAATTACTATCCTTTGTAGGAGAAATAGTAAAGATCACCCTATAATTTTTCGGTCTGGCACAAGGTCCTGTCTTCGACCATGCTATGCAACCACTGTTGTTACGGTTGACACCCGATTTGGTTCAGGTAACCTAATGAATTCCAGGTGAATTCTCAGGATTTTACATTAAATGGTAATGAACGCATTGAAAATAGGTTTTCAGAAAACAAATCAGTATTAATTTGATCAAAATATTTTCTCGTTCAAGCTCGAGTTTAGATATCATCGAATTTCATGAGTTTGTAATTCTCAATCTTTAAAGTCAATCTCAAGGATTGAGTAATATCAGGCTTAAATGCTGATTTTTAATCTTTAAGGAGATTATCCTTTCCGGGGGTCTGATTCATTAGTCTTATCAAGCTAATTTGCACGGCGCCCTCCCTATTTTACGAGACATATCATCTCATGGTTAGGATAAGTCTGACCACTTGGCGACCCTGTTTGATGCTGAGGTCCGTGGATTTCCTGCTGATTTTCGAGATGACTTTTCTAGATTTTTCATCAACCTACAGCTGGTCTGGACGACAACTTCCTGACCTAAATCAAGAAGTGCGTGTCTTTTTCGGAAGACTTTATTTCCTTTTAATGATGGAATTGATTCATCATGTAGATCCATCTTTCTTTCAAATATATTACAGTAAATCTGGGTAAAACTGATTAGTATCGTCCAAAACAAAAGCACATGCAATAATCTTGTACAAATATGTGATATATGTTTTGAAGAACTTGGTAAATTCTTCCCACACTTAGCTTTTATTTATTCTTTTCTTTGCCTTTTTATTCTCCTTTATTCCATTTTAAATGAATTCAAGCGTTTTGGGTTGTTTCTCCATTTATGTTCTCTTCGAGGTAACAATAATTTCGGTATTATCACCTAGTTTTATCGTTCATAAATATGTATAAACATGATTTTGAATTCATTTAGTTGAAATTTTTTCAAATTTTCACAAAATTTGGCAATTAAACTAAGTGTAAACCCGAGAGAATTTATAACCCTTCCCCACACTTGAGATCATGCAATGCCCTCATTTGCATGAAATCAGACTATAATTATAAATTCATGAGGGTGATTAGTGTAGAAAAGTGATTAAAAATACCGAGTTTGCAAACATATTATTTTATATCACATTTGATATTTTGCGTCTTGTCGTCAAAATTAGTAGCTTTTGCTGAACTTAATGTCAGTCTTTGAAAGTGCGCTGTTTTACCCTGTTTTGTACATAAGATAAACTACAAACATACATAATAGTTTTATTATATTTTTTTATAAAGCCTTTATTTATTAAAACAATTTAAATGAATAATTTTTAAAATTTTGTTTCCTTTTACTTTAGGTAGTTTTGGTACGTTTACCTAGTCCGTCCCTTGACAAAATTTATAATTTGTCGTTAAAGCGATTGTTTTAAAAGCAAAGATTTTTGGATTTTTTAATTTTTTTAATTTTTTTTTTTTTTGCATACTTTAGATCAATAATATTAAAATAATGATAATAAAATTTTTTGCCCCGCCCTCGGGTAAAGCAATTTCGGTTCCATGACATAGTCTTTAACTTACGACGAATTTTAGAAATCATTTTTTTTAAACTTAATGAAATAAAGCAAATTTTTGCTTTTAAATTCACACAAAACTTAAATTTAAAAATACATATTAATTTTATTCAAAACCTACAAAGCAAAAATTCAGAATGGGAGGAAGAAAACTAGTTCTTTAGTGTCTGGTAGTGGAAAAGACCAATCGGATTCCATTCTCGAAACTACACGAGAACAGAACAACTAACTTTAGACAGTATTTTCTTTTTAGAGCATTTGAATCTCCCCACACTTAGGTAGCTGTGGTGTCGAAATTGTGATTAACTTCATCGTCAATTTATTTTGGACCATAATCAACTTGCATATCTGTGACTTTTGCTTTAAGCCATTGGTCGGATTCCTGTGTAATATCCATAATTTCAACTAGTTTTGCCTTTTCTTTAGGCGATAGATTGGATACTAACCGGTTACATAACTTAAAGTTCCCCTTGGTTCTAGCTTCGCGAATCCGTTTAATAAGTTTCTTCATTGAACTGTTAATAACGGGTCATTTAAAATTGTATCAACAACGGGGTTCTTTGTTATCAGGTCATCATTAGGTTTTACTTCATCTTCCCCACACTTAGGCGTTTTATTATTGTTAAGCACTACCGTTGGAGTTGGTAAAACAATATGGTTCTTACCAATCGTTTTTGTTGGTTCAACGGTTTTGGTTGGTGGAGATTTAGTCTTTCGACAAACAAATGTGACCGATCTTCACCATCACTAAGTGTCATTCTACCCTCTCTTACATCAAATAACGCCCTGGTGGATGCTAAGAATGGTCGACCTAAAATTAGAGGAATGTTTGAGTCCTTTTCTATGTCAATGATAATAAATTCGACTAAAAAGGTTAAATTACCCACTTGAACGGGTAGGTTGTCAGCGATTCCAACTGGGTGCTTAATGGTTTGATCAAAGAGTCGAACACTCATCTCCGTTGGACTTAACTCACCTACTCCTAATCTCTTATATAATGAAAGACGCATAACACTTACACTCGCACCTAAATCTGCTAGTGCATCATACATGACACAATCACTAAGTAAACAAGGAACAATAAATTCACCCGGATCACCCAACTTGGGTGTAAGTTTTGGTGGAACTGTCTTCACCGGGTTTACTTCTACGGTTTTTGTTTCTTGCGCTTTCTTATTCTTCTTCTTCTTTCCAAAGGTATCACAAACTTTATTACCTATCACTTGCTCATACTCAACTCCTTTTCTTAGAAACGGGATGGGTGGTCTGTATGGTGCCACCACTAGCTTTACATACTCGGGTGGTGGTGGTGTTGTAACTTCTTCATTGTTACTCACATCTAAAACCTTCCCATCTTCTGATGCTGGTTTTTCAGAATTTGTTGAAACAATATTAACATTCTCATTCCGAGGATTTACTTTAGTATCACTCGGTAGCTTTCCTTGTTCCCTCTTACTCATTAGGCTAGCAAGAGTACCTACGTGTTTTTCTATATTCAAAATGGAAGCTTGTTGAGTTCTTAATGACTGATCAAACCTCTCATTTGTTTGGGTTTGAGATGTAATGAATTGTGTTTGAGATTCAACTAGCTTTTGTACCATTTCTTCCAGATTTGACTTTTTCTCTTCGGTTTGTTGTGGTGGTTTATACAAGTCAGGTCTTTGTTGATTGAAAGTGTTGTTTTGAGTTGGTTGGTTATTCGGACCTTGTTGGTTGTACGAGTTATTGTTGGGTCCATTTGGATTGTAAAGAATGTTTTGATTTCGATTGAAGTTTGGCCTTGGAGGTTGATAATTATTTCCCGGCCTTTGGTTCATGTAGGAAACATTCTCACGTTGTTCCATGGTTTGCTCAATGTGACAATCTTTCGTTAAGTGTGGTATTGCTCACAATTGATTCGTATTGCGTGAATATCTTTAGTCATCTTTTCCATTTGTCTCTTAAAAGCATCTATTTTTGCGGAAACGGAATCAAAGTCATGGCTAGAATCGGCTCTAGCCGCTTTAGATGAACGAAAGATATCTTTTTCTTGATGCCACTCATGAGAGTGGGAGGCTGTGTTATCAATGATTTTGTGAGCTTCGGTTGTGGTTTTCTTCATAATGGAACCACCGGCTGCTATGTCGATGTCTTTTCGTGTAGTAATGTCGCATCCTTGATAGAATATTTGTACTATTTGATAAGTGTCTAAACCATGTTGAGGACATCCTCTCAACAACTTTCCAAATCTTGTCCATGCCTCATATAGAGTTTCATTTGGCTTTTGCGTGAACGTAACAATTTCTCCTTGAAGTCTCACGGCTTTAGATACAGGAAAGAATCTTTTAAGAAAATTTTCAACTAAAACATCCCATGTATCAATCGCTCCTTCAGGTAACGATTCTAACCAATCTTTGGCTTCTCCCTTTAAAGTCCAGGGAAACAACATGAGATAGATCTGTTCATCTTCAACTTCTCTGATTTTGAATAGAGTACATATCCTATTAAAGGTTCGAAGATGTTCGTTTGGATCTTCTTTTGGCGTACCACTATATTTTCATTGATTAGTTACCATGTGTAGGATTTGTCCCTTGATTTCATAATCTGGCGCATTAATGTCTGGCTTAATAATGGCGTGACCTTGGCCCGTGCGTGTGGCTCTCATTCGGTGTTCCATACTTAGAGGTTCAGTTACTTCCATAATTGAATTTGTTGAATACGAATCACTAGAGGATTCTGATTTAACGGTTTCTTTTTCGACAATCTCTGGATGAGTGATTTGTGGTTCAGGAGGAATGATTAGTGGTTCAGGGTCTCTGAATTGTCCCTGAATATCCTCCGGATTCTCAATTGTGAGGTTGGGTTCAAAAAATGGATTATCAGAAATTTGAATTGGAGTACTTATTCGACTTGATGATGATTCTAAAGAAAAATCAATGGCGACAATATTGGCTAGATGTCTTGATCGAGTTACAGGTGGTGAACGTATGAAAGGTGGTGAACGTTTTGCTCGGTGCATTCACTGAATATCCTATTAGTTATAAAAGATAAAAATTATATAAGCTATCAAATTAATAGACTTTTCTCATTTTGCCCACGTTTCGAATAGCCAATAGATGCAGCAGGTAGCCAGGACCCTTTAAATCGGAAGCCCACAACTCGCCACTAACAAATCCAACTATTACTACGAACCAGAAAATTTTGGATGTCTATCAATTTAACCGCTTAAAATAATTTTTCGTCGAAATTTAAAGAAGATATAATCTATGTCCTAAAAACTAGAGCGTCGAAATGAAAAAGAAAAGCGCGTCGAAAAATAAGAGGTCGAAAAATAAGCGTCGAAAAATAAAAGTCGAAAAATAATAATAATAAAATGCAGCGTCGAAAAGCCTAAAAATTAAGAATTAAAACTTACGTCTAAAGGTATTAAAGCTTAAAGGAATTCTATATCAAAAACGACAATTACTTAAAAGGCACTAAAATTTATTTAAAACTAAGGCGATAAGCGACGTCATAAGATTCTAAAGAGCCTAAATCTTAATCTAAAGAAAAAGTACTTAAGGAAATTTACGACAAAGCCTAAAAACTAGAAATATAAAAATAACTACGACAAAATACTAAACTTAAAACTAATTACGAACGATAAATATACAATTTAGGAATTAAACGATTAAAATATACAATTTATTAAATGATATAAAAAGTGACAAAATTACTTATTTTTATAAAAATATTATTTTATATTATTATTTTATAAAAGTATTAATTTATATATTAATAAAACTAATTAAAACTTAAAAATACAAAATTAATTTAAAACTAAAACTAATTATTATTAAATTAAACCCTAACTATAATTAATTAATAATAATAATAATTAAAACCTAACCCTAATCCGTACGGCTAAGGTACCAGACCTGTCACCTCACCTCATGCGATCGCATGAGGCTTGAGTTAAACAGCCATGCAGTCGCATGGCCTGCAATTCCAGATGGGATTGGGCTTTAATTCGGGTTCGTCCCAGATTTAATTTTAATTTTTTTAATTTTATTTTTTTCAATTTTCAATATATTACAAAATATTTATATAATTTAAAATAAACTTATATTTTAAATCTAAAAATAAAAGTACTTGTTAATATTATATATAAAATCTTAAAAATATATATATATTTTTTCTTTTTATAATATTTTTTCCTTTTTTTTAAACTTATTATAAATACAAAATATTTTTACGAAATAAGAGATAATATATTTTTACAAAAATATGGTTTTACTAAAATATAGCGTAAAAATATAGTGTTTCACCGGGTCCTCGGCAGCGGTGCCAAAAACTTGATGTGTGCGAGGTGTAGTACGAAATAGTATTATTTTTATTACGAAATACGATACAATTTGCACAAGTTTTATTTATTTATATAGATAGGATATACTTAAACCTTGCTACAACACTTATAGGCAGTGTACCTAATCGTAGAGTAGTGCAGTTTTTAGTAAGTCTGGTTCGTTCCACAGGGAGCTAACTGAGTTTAACGCTATATTTTTTACAACTATATTTATATAAAATATATATAATTATATATAGTAATATTATTATAAAAGGGGGTTTTTACCGTTTAATGACCGGTTTGTCAATTTTATATTTTAAGCGTAAAGATAAATGACGATAATATAAATGATAGAATTTAAATTGCGAAAGTAAATTGCAGTAATTAGAATGACAGTAAATAAAGGTACGATGAAATATGAAATAAAAGTATTATGCTTATTTAAACTTCCGTTATCATGATGTTTGACGTTTTGATTAATTGTTACCCGGGTTAATTGTCCTTTGTCCTGAATTATTTGATACCTATTTGGTTTTTATCCATAATAGTCCATCGGTCATAATTATAAAATGCTCGTCAAATTAACCTTATTCCTGAAGTCAAATATTCCAACTAATTAGGGATTCGAACAGTAACAAGGTTTTAATACTTTGTTTAATAATTACACCAGGTTATCGACTGCGTGTAATCTAAGGTTTTATTACTTTGTTAACAATTACACCAATTATCCTTGTATGTAATCCACCACTGTTTTAATGAGATATGAATATTAATTTACCCACTTGATCAGAATGAATAATCAATTACCCAACCCGAATAATTAATTAAATGATTATAAACGATGTCGTATAAACGTCACTAAATAGGACATTCGTAATCAATTTAATAATTATTAGATTAACTAATTGATGTTAAAGCGAAGAGGTATACAATACTATTAATTTTTACAAGGAAATACTATTAAATACGATACAATTTTACACAAGTGATTTATTTATTTATAGAATGGATATACCTAAACCTTGCTACAACACTTATAGGCAGTGTACCTAATCGTAGAGTAGTGTAGTTTTTAGTAAGTCCGGTTCGTTCCACAGGGAGCTGGTGATTGCATACAATATTTTTAACAACTGTATTTATATAAAATATATATAATTATAAGTAGTAATATTATAAAAGGGGGTTTTTACCATTTAATGACAGGTTTGTCGATTTTAAGTTTTAAGCGTAAATATAAATGACAATAATTAAAATGCGATAATTAAAATGACAGTAAATAAAATTGCGAGTAAATGAAAGTACGATGAGAAATACAATAAAACAATTATGCTTATTTAAACTTCCGTAATCATGATGTTTGACGTTTTGATTTTAATTAATTATCCTGAGTTAATTGTCCTTTGACCTGGATTATTTGAAACCTATCTGGTTTTTGCCCATAATAGTCCATCGGTCATAATTATAAAATGCTCGGCAAATTTAACCTTATACCCGAAGTCAAATATTCCAACTTATTAGGGATTCGAACTGTAACAAGGTCTTAATACTTTGTTTAATGAATACACCAGGTTATCGACTGTGTGTAATCCAAGGTTTTAATACTTTGTTAACAATTACACCAATTACCCTTGAATGTAATCCACCCCTATTTTAATGAGTCCATTGACTATTAATCCATCCCCGTGTCCGGTCAAATGAACAATTATTAATATTTATAAATATCCCGCTCATCGTATCCGATCGAACGTAAGTGGATATTTATAGCTATGTCAAATTGTAAATCTCTATATTAATTTAATGAGGTATCATTTAGTTAATATAAAGCCCATTAATAGCCCATAGTCTAATTTCCACAAGTGTCGGTCTTTTGTCCAAACCCCAATTATGGTACAAAGTCCAATAAACCCGTCTTTAATATTTAGTCTAACATCACGATTACTTCGGCTCAAATAAGCATAATAATAACTTAGTTACGAGACATTAATTTAAAAAGGATAACATAACTTACATTGAGTATTTATCGCGTAGTGTTACACGGACAGAACTTTGAATTTAAAACCCGTAAAATAATCTTTACATTACCCAAACTAATCTAATATAAAACTAACCTATACTATATATATATATATATATATATATATATATATATATATATATATATATATATATATATATATATATATATATATATATATATAATACTTAAACAGAGGGAGTAATATATATTTTTTTATGTGTTTAACTCGTCGAATAAGCTGGCTATTTATAGGACCTGGCCTGAATTTTCAGGCCATGCAATCGCATGAGTTATAGGCATCCAGGCCATGCGATCGCATGGCCACTGGATCTAGCTCACATTTGTTTGGCCACTTGCTTGTCGACATAATTAATAAATATATATAATATATATATAATTTATATAATTATATATATATTGTATTATATTCTTGTGCATAGTAGACTTGTAATTTTTGGTCCGTTGCGTCGAGCGTTGAGAGTTGACTCTGGTCCCGGTTCCGAATTTTCGAACGTCCTTGCGTACAATTTAATATCTTGTATTTTGCGTTTTGCGTCTTGTACTCTTGTAATTTTGAGACGTTTCTCATCAATAATTTGAACCACTTTAATTGTACTTTGTACTTTTGAACTTTTTGGTCGTTTGCATTTTCAATTCGTCGAATCTGTCTTTTGTCTTCACCTTTTATTATTTAAACGAATATCACTTGTAAATAGAACAATTGCAACTAAAAGCTTGTCTTTCTTGAGGGATAATGCTATGAAATATATGTTCCTTTTTAGCATTATCACTAATTTGAAGATAGGTTCGACAGATTCCAATAAGTTGTCATTCGATTAGACAATACCCCCTACCTATTAATAGTCAATAGTCCAATGTTCACAAGTGTCGGTCTTTTGTCCAAACCTTAATTATGGTACAAAATCCAAAAACCCCGTCTTAATATTTAGCCCAACATCACGATTACTTCGGCTCAAATAAGCATAATAATAACTTAGTTACGAGACATTAATTAAAAAAGGAAGAACATAGCTTACAGTGATTATTTATCGCGTAGCGTTACACGGACAGAGTTCCTACGTTAGAGCCCGTAAAACATTTCTTACACTAACCCAACTAAACTATAACTTTATTATTAAAATTAACTTAAATTAAAATTAAAATTAAAATTATAAATATATAATTCTTACATAAGGAAAGAAAGAAGAGAAAAGGTGTAATCAGTCGAGCAGAATTCGTGGCTTTTTATAGTACTTTTCTGAATCCTGTAGCCCATGCGCTCGCATGGGCTTTGTGTGTTATAGCCATGCGATCGCATGGCCAGTCTGATATGCTCCCAAAAGTTTGTTTTCTAGTTTGCTGACGTTTTATTTAATAATATGATATAATATATATAATTTTATATAATTATATATATATATATATATATATATATATATATATATATATATATATATATATATATATATATATATTATATTCATGTGCATAGTAGACTTGTAATTTTAGCTCCGTTGTCTCGTACGTTTACGCCCGATTTATGTCTCGGTTCCGGATTTTCGAACGTCCTTTCGTACGTGTAGATATCTTGTACTTTGCGTTCCGCGGCTTGTACTCTTGTAATTTTTAGACGTTTCTCATCAATAAATTGAACCACTTGGAGTTTAACTTGTACGTTTGAGCATTTTGGACGTTTGCGTCTTCAAATCTTCGCTTTCTTCTTTCGTCTTCGCACTTATTTATTTAAACGATTATTACATAAAAATAGAACAATTGCAAATAAAAACTTTACATATTGGAAGGATATTGCGCCTAAATATATGTTCATTTGGAGCACTATCAAGGCTTATGTTGACGATATGGTGATTAAAAGCTTCGAAGAAAGCACTTTGTTGAAAGACATTCAAGAAACCTTCGACACTCTTCGGACAGTCAACATGAAGCTAAACCCTAAGAAATGCTCATTCGGGGTAGAGGAAGGAAGGTTCCTAGGATATTATATCACTAAGAAAGGAATCTTAGCAAACCCATAGAAAGTAGACAAGCTACAACAAATCAAAACCCCAACCACAGTCAAAGAAATGCACAGTATAAACGGGAAGCTAGCGTCATTACGCCGTTTTCTGTCCAGGGGGCCGAAAAGCAGTTACCTTTCCTCAAAGTTTTAAAAGGATGTTTGGGAGCGAAAAAGATATCTTGGACCGAAGAAGCAGAACAAGCCTTCGTTGATATGAAGGCACACATAGCTAACCTGCCAACCCTGACGTCGCCGAAGCTAGGAGAAACACTCTATCTCTACCTAGCAACGTCCAAGGAATGCATCAGTGCGGTGTTAGTAGCAGAGCAAGAAAGGGTACAGGTCCCAATATACTTCGTAAGCCGGGTTCTACAAGGTGCGGAAGTCAACTATCCAGAACTCAAAAAGCTCACGCTCGCCCTAGTTCATACAGCAAGGAAACTACGAAGGTACTTTCAAGCTCATCCAATCATTGTGTTAACTAACAAGCAAATTAGGCAGGTCCTCATGAAGCCAGAAAAGTCGGGTAGAATGGTCGAATGGGCCATAGAGCTCGGGGAACATGACATCGAATTCCAAGCTCGTCATTCAATTAAGGCCCAAGTGTTAGCAGACTTCATGGCAGAAACAACGGAGACAAACGAAGGGAGTGACTCTACCTTCGCACAAATTATCACTCCGCCTGTTGAAACGAAGGAATGAAAATTGTTCACTGACAGAGCTTCTAGCTATGATGGCTCAGGGGCAGGGCTTATGTTAATTAACCCAGGGGGCCAAGAGTTTACTTATGCGCTATGCTTCGAATTCAACACAACCAACAACGTAGCAGAATATGAAGCTCTTCTCGCCGGGCTCAGAATAGCGAAAGAGATGAAAATTGAGCATTTGCAAGCCTTTGTAGATTCCCAACTTGTTGCTAACCAGGTTTTAGGTACCTTCAAAGCAAGACAACCTACCATACAACTCTACATGTCAAAGGTCAGGGAACTAGTGGAAAGCTTCAGAAGCTTCACAATCGAACATGTGAGGAGGAGTCAAAACAAGAAAGCAGATGCCCTGAGCAAATTAGCTTCTATCACCTTCGCGCACCTAGCAAAAGAAGTATTAGTCGAAGTGTTAGAAAAAAGGTCCATCAAAGCTCAAGAAGTCCACGACTTAAACATTGAAGAAGAAAACACATGGATGAAGCCAATAAGGGAATACTTGGAACTCAGAATTTTATCCGAAGATAAAAAGGAACCATGAAAGATTCGGATCAAAGCATCGTCATACAAAATGATGAACGGAGCCCTGTATAGAAAATCCTTCCTTACCCCATGACTTCGATGTGTCGGACCAAACCAAGCTTCGATGATTATCAGAGAAATGCATGAAGGTATATGTGGACCTCATTCCGGACTAAGGTCAATCATGGAAAAGATACTAAGGATGGGGTATTACTGGCCAACCATGCACGAAGATACAGTCACGCTCTTACGAACATGTGAGCCATGTCAGATCCATGCTAAAGTTCGAAAACAGCCAAAGCAAGAGATGATATCGGTGCTATCAGCATGACCTTTCTCAAAATGGGGCATAGATCTAGTAGGTCCACTCACCAAGGCCCCAGGAGGCTACAAATGGTTGGTAGTTGCGATAGACTACTTCACAAAGTGGACAGAAGCAAAACCACTAAGCACCACGACTGGAAACATATAGAAAAATTCATATGGAAACACATCGTGTGTCGGTTTAGGATACCCCAAGAAATCGTTTCGGATAATGGTAAACAATTCGCCGAAGGTATCTTCCCGGGGTTTTTCCAGAAATTGTAGATAAAGCAAACCTTCACATCCGTCTACCATCCACAAGGGAACGGACAGGTTGAAGTAACCAACAGGGATATCTTAAAAGGCCTCGAGAAACGATTGGGTAAATGCCACCAAGGATGGATGGAAGAACTCCCCCTAGTTCTATGGGCTCACCGAACCACCCCCAAAAGGAGTAACAGAGAAACTCCCTACAGTTTGGTTTACAGCACCGAAGCTGTACTGCCCGCGGAGATACAGGTATTAACCAACAGAACCGCGAACCTTGAAGAAAATGTGGAGAACCTTCGTCTTAACCTTGACCTCATGGATGAAAGAAGGGAAGCTGCGCCGATTCAGGAAGCAGCATACAAGAAAATGATTGAGAAGTATTACAACAAGTGAGTCAAACCATCGGTATACAAGGTCGGGGACTATGTGTAATACCCGCATTTTGGGCTTAGTTTAAATGACCATTGTACCCTTGGGTATGGCGTAATTAGTGATTTTAATAATTAAATGTTTATAATTATTTGGTTGTTTAGTTGAGACTAGTTTGTGACAAGGGTCACATAACAGGTTCGTTTGTTGAATTTGGACTCCGTTAGGGCCTCCTAACGAGGTACGAAAGATATTAGATAACTGGTAAATACCCGTGTGTTATGGTGTATGGATTTTAAAACCCACTTAAGGAGTTATCTAGACACATCTTGTCCATTTTCCCTAAATTTAGAAACTAGTCCCGTACCTAAATCCTTCACTCTTGAAACCCTAATTGATTTTTTTACTTGAAATTGGATTAAGAGACTTTAGAGACTGATTTCTAGCATCATTGTGACCATCATCTCAAGTTTGTCTTGTTGAATCCATGCTTTGATTTCTTAAGAATTGAGTTTTTTGTGTTCTTGAGCAAAAGTGAGTTTTGATGCTTAAATCTTGATGAATTGTATTTGTTAGTGTTAATTGTTGTTAGATATATGTTCTATAGTTGTTATATGATGTTTTTGAAGTAGTTTCATGATCAGATTGAGCAAAATCATGTTTTGGGGTCAAAAAATGCGAAAACAGCGAGCTGTAGGTGTTCATCAGTACCCACACTTTTGACAGATCACTCGTATAAGTGACCACACATTTGAGGGTCAACCACACATGTGAGGACTCATTCGCACGAGTGATACCTCAGTCACACGTGTGAGACCTCAGTCACACGTGTGAGCACAGGGTCAGATTTGTGGAAACTTGTTTTGGTCATAACTTTCAAACCGTAACTCCATTTTTGATGAATCAAATATCGTTGGAATTGTAATGAAAAATCCTTTACATTGTTAAACTCTTTAGAAGCTATATAAAAATGTATTTGGGTCATAAATAGAGGTATTAGCGTGTGTGTCTAGTGTGCATGCGTTAATCTGTTGTTATGGGTTGAATTCTAGATATAGGCTTATGAATGAATGAATGAATATATGATGAATATAGGTTAGAAAAATATCTTTACAGGTTGCTATTAATGTTCCTTATCACTCGCACAAGTGAGCCTTCACTCGTACAAGTGAGTTTTCACTCGTACGGTTGAGGCAGTCAACCGCATGATGAACCGCACGAGTGAGTGGTTACTTGAACTGTTATATTTGCTAGTTGGATCGTATGGTTGAGATGTGACTTGTACGAGTCATATGTCACTCGTGTGGTCAACCGTATGGATCTACTGTTGTGTAATTAGAGATTTGGCTAAGGACCAAACGTACGAGTGGGGTGTCAATCGCACGGTTGAGGTTTCTCAAATGTGCGGATAAGTGTCACTCGTACGGTTGACATGTCAGATTGATTAAGTGTTGGTATTGGTGTTGTTGTTTTGTTGTCGGGTTGTTATCAAGACATGATTACTGACTGTGTTATATCTATTCTCAGGTGATAACGATGAAGAGAAGGCTCAGTAAGATTAGAATTCTGAGTTCCTTCTGTTGCTGGTAATCGGTGAGTGGGATTATCTTCGAGTGTAGTATAGAGTAGCAAGTTGTGCTACTATGTTATACTGTTATAGTTGCCATGCTTAGTAGATATGTTGTAATAATGATCACTGTAGAGTTGCCATGCTAGTCGTAGTGACAGTTGCTTAACGGTTTAGTGATAGTTGCTTAACAGTTGTGTGCACAAGTTGTAGTTGCCAGTTGGAACCTATAGTTGTTAGGTTCAGCTCAGAGAGGTCAACCTAGTTGTGGTTGGGTCTATTTGGCTACTGTTTGTTGAGTATAGTGCTGAATGACGCATCACCTGCGTGTGGATGACTATACTGGGGATTCAGTAGTAAAGACTATCGGTAGACGCTAGACTGATCAGCTAGTGGTCGTATGCCCGTACAAGCCACCGATCCTCTAGTTAGAGCATAGTTGCTAGTTGCTAGATGCTAGTTTCCAGTTGCCAGTTGCCAGTTGATAGTTGCTAGTTGTTAGTTGCCAGATGATTAGTTGTTAGTTGCCTGTTGCCGGTTGCCTGTTATTGATTATTGTAGCTACTGTAGTTGTACAAGTTGGTACTGTATGCTAGATCTGTTAGATGATTCCATTCACTTAGCCTTGTGCTAACCCCCCTCACCTTCTCCCTTACAGGTTTTAGATGTTAGTAGGTTTTGGGATAGAAGTGGTTGTTTGAAGATATGTTTGACAAGACGAACTCTGATGTCTTAACTTTTATAAATATGTAACTAGTCGTTTGATGTAACACCGGTGGTTTGTAATAGAGTAATTAATTAAGGGTATTTATGTAAATTAAGTCTTCCGCTGTGAATTTAAAAAAAAAATCTAGGGTGTTAAAACTTGG
Source organism: Rutidosis leptorrhynchoides (assembly GCF_046630445.1). Taxonomy (NCBI): domain Eukaryota; kingdom Viridiplantae; phylum Streptophyta; class Magnoliopsida; order Asterales; family Asteraceae; genus Rutidosis; species Rutidosis leptorrhynchoides. The sequence goes on along the minus strand of NC_092342.1, from coordinate 321,897,587 downwards.
TATCAGAGCATAGGTTTGGCCGCATGTACATTGTGTTGAATATCATGTTCCCAAACCTTGTGTTGTGTCAAACATATCTGAGGGGAAGGGTTAAGTGAATGTAGGGATTACATGCGTTAGTTGATAGGTACTAACCTATTTTCCACTAAACGTTTGTGTGAGTTATTGTGGTAGTGCAGATATGGCAGATAATACAGGAAACGCAACTGGTCTGTCAGCCCCCAGAACATTCAGAGCCCCAGATGAAGACGGATATGTGTCAGAAGAGGATCCGCATGAACAAATTCTAGATTTGGAAAGTCAGTTAAAGGAAGCACATGATCGAATAAGGGAATTAGAACAAAGTCAGGTAATAGTGAATCCAAGTGGTAGTGTACCGAATCAGATGTTTAGTGGGTATCCGGTGCAGTCAAATATGTATCAGCAAACTGGAAGTGCTCTCCAACAACAGCAATGGTTACCACCTCAGTATCAGTTTCCTCAACAGTATCAGATGCCACCGCAGTTTAATCAATAGTTCTCAAATCAGATGTGGGGTCCTTATCAGATGCCGATGTTTCAACAACCGAAGAAATGTACCTTCAAATAGTTTCTGAATTGTAATCCACCAGAGTACTCAGGAAGTTCTAACCCAATGGTAACCCTTAACTGGTTAAGAGAGATAGAAAAAGTTTTTGAGGCCTGTCAGTGCGAACCAGAATTACAGGTTATTTATGCTAGTCGTATGTTAAAAAATAGGGCAATGGTTTGGTGGGATACAGTTATTTCTAGTATACCGAAAGAGCAAGTGAGCATGATTACTTGGGAACAATTTTATAGTAAAGTTTGTGAGCAGTATTGTTCATCCTATGACCTTAATCGAATTAAGACAGAATTTCTGGCAATGAAAATGACACCTCAGATGATGATAGATGATGTGCTTGAGCAGTATATGGATAAATTAAGGTTTGTGCAACAGTGGGTTCCAGACGAACAGGCCAGAATTCAACATTTTGTTAATATAATTTTACTAGAGTACAGAATGATGGTTAGGATGGCGACGACGCTATCGCAAGCGTTTATTATGGCCAAGATGGTAGAAGATGACGTTAAAGCAGCAAGAAATAGAATGGTAGGTTATGTGGCACCACAACAAGATCAGGTGATGAGTCATTCGGACTCTAGGTCAAAGAAGTCTGTTAAGCTGAACCAGAAAAGTGGGTCAGAACAGAGTGGGACAACATCAAGTCAGAATTCTTGGTGTTATAGTTGTAGATCATCTCATAGTGGTCCTTGTTCAAATTCAACCAAAAGATGTTTGAGATGTGGTATTGTGGGGCACTAGATTCGGATGTGTTCGCTCCAAGAGGATGTATGTTGGAAATGTCATCAAGTGGGGCATAGGTCAGCTCAGTATCCGTATATAAGAGGATCAGGTTCTAGGGCGGGGCCAGGAGCGCAGTCGAGATCAGTAGGTGGATCTTCTGGTTCTCCAGTTGGGCAGAAAAGAAAGAATCCACCTACGGCAATAGCAAGAGCTTATCAAATGGTAGCAGATGCAGATGTTGAATATGATGTGAATACATGTATGCTTCGAAATCCTCGTATTGTTTAGTTATATACATGTATATGATTGTGCGTATATATATGTGTGTTAGATTAGTAGATATTGATAGTTGTGTAAGATTTATTTTGTTGCATTATGTTGTTTATGTTTTGGTTGCGACCCTTGTGTGCCATGTGGGGTAAGGGTGACCCTTAGGTTGAATTTTTGGGATTGAAGACCGTGACTTTGATAGAGATGTATTTGATATCTTTATGGAGTGGACATTTGGACGACAGAAATTTGTTAGATAGTGACACGAGTATGAGTGATATGTCGATAGTGGACTTTATTGACCAGATATTTCCTATGCTTGTTGGATGTGTAATGATGTTGGTAGATTATAGTTGAACATTTGATGGACAGTGTTTTAATATCCATGATTGGACATATGGTGCAATTGATTAATTATAAAGTAGTTAAATTAATTACCGATGCTTATTGAGGAGATTGATTGGACATAAGTTAGTGAATGAGAGAAGTAGAATTTTTCCGTTACGAGCAACTCAGAATAAAGGTATGATTTAGGATAATATGCTTGTGTCTGGCCAACATAAGTATATTGTGATAAATCATACGAAATTTCTGGGAAGTTGAAGGAAAATTAGGTAGCCTGTGCTGTATTGGATTGTGATGTGATTGGATATGAGATGAATAACCTGTGAAGTTCTGTTGACTTACGAGACAATTTTATGGACATAGGTATAGATTTTAGCATGATGACTAATTCTATTGCCTAAGCTTTGGATAATTGGGAAAAGTGGACTGTATAAAGAGTTGAATTGGATGACAGATCGTGAAATTTATGATACGGAATGGCGAAGAAACATGAATTTGACTCTGATTGTTTGACTTGATCGTGTAATTTGTGGGCTTAAGTGGATTAACGGACGTTGATCGATGAAGATTGTGACAACTTATTTTGTATCGGGAGTGTATTGACGTCAAGAATCTCATTTTCCTATGCAATTGTGGTGGATATTGTCGGTATCGGGGATAAGATCGATAAAGTTGACCTTGTGTTTTGGTGGTTCGAGTAACAATTTTGGGGTTTTGTTGACCATAGTTGACCCGATTCCGAGGACGAAATCTCTTTTAACGAGGGTAGATTTGTAATACTCGCGTTTTGGGCTAAGTTTAAATGACCATTGTACCCTTGGGTATGGCATAATTAGTAATTTTAATAATTAAATGTTTATAATTATTTGGTTGTTTAGTTGAGACCAGTTTGTGACAAGGGTCACAGAACAGGTTCATTTGTTGAATTTGGACTCCGTTAGGGCCTCCTAACGAGGTACGAAAGATATTAGATAACTGGTAAATACCAGTGTGTTATGGGGTATGGATTTTAAAACCCACTTAAGGAGTTATCTAGACACTTCTTGTCCATTTTCCCTAAATTGAGAAACTAGTCCCGTACCTAAATCCTTCACTCTTGAAACCCTAATTGATTTTTCACTTGAAATTGGATTAAGAGACTTTAGAGACTGATTTCTAGCATCATTGTGACCATCATCTAAGGTTTGTCTTGTTGAATCCATGCTTTGATTTCTTAAGAATTGAGTTTTTTGTGTTCTTGAGCTAAAGTGAGTTTTGATGCTTGAATCTTGATGAATTGTATTTGTTAGTGTTAATTGTTGTTAGATATATGTTCTATAGTTGTTATATGATGTTTTTGAAGTAGTTTCATGATCAGATTGAGCAAAATCATGTTTTGGGGTCAAAAAAGGCGAAAACAGCGAGCTGTAGGTGTTCATCAGTACCCACACTTTTGACAAATTACTCGTACGAGTGACCACACGTTTGAGGGTCAACCACACGTGTGAGGACTCACTCGCATGAGTGAGACCTCAGTCACACGTGTGAGCACAGGGACAGATTTGTGGAAACTTGTTTTGGTCATAACTTTCAAACCGTAACTCCATTTTTGATGAATCAAATATCGTTGGAATCGTAATGAAAAATCCTTTCCAATGGTAAACTCTTTAGAAGCTATATAAGAATGTATTTGGGTCAGAAATAGAGGTATTAGCGTGTGTGTCTAGTGTGCATGCGTTAATCTGTTGTTATGGGTTGAATTCTTGATATAGGCTTATGAACGAATGAATATATGATAAATATAGGTTGGAAAATATCTTTACTTGTTGCTATTGATGTTCCTTATCACTCACACAAGTGAGCCTTCACTCGCACGAGTGATTTTTCACTCGTACGGTTGAGGCGGTCAACCGCATGGTGAACCGCAAGAGTGAGTGGTTACTTGAACTGTTATATTTGCTAGTTGGATCGTACGGTTGAGATGTGACTCGTACTAGTCATATGTCACTCGTGTGGTCAACCGTATAGATCTACTGTTGTGTAATTAGAGATTTGGCTAAGGACCAAACGTACGAGTGAGGTGTCAACCGCACGGTTAAGGTTTCTCAGATGTGCGGATGAGTGTCACTCGTACGGTTGATAGGTCAGATTGATTAAGTGTTGGTATTGGTGTTGTTGCTTTGTTGTCGGGTTGTTATCAAGACATGATTACTGACTGTGTTATGTCTATTCTCAGGTGATAACGACGAAGAGAAGGCTCAGTAAGATTATAATTATGAGTTCCTTCCGTTGCTGGTAATCGGTGAGTGGGATTATCTCCGGGTGTAGTATAGAGTAGCAAGTTGTGCTACTATGTTATACTATTATAGTTTCCATGCTTAGTAGATATGTTGTAATAATGATCACTGTAGAGTTACCATGCTAGTCTTAGTGACAGTTGCTTAACAGTTGTGTGCACAAGTTGTAGTTTCCAGTTGGAACCTATAGTTGTTACGTTCAGCTCAGAGAGGTCAACCTAGTTGTGGTTGGGTCTAGTTGGCTACTGTTTGTTGAGTATAGTGTTGAACGACGCATCACCTGCGTGTGGATGACTATACTAGGGATTCAGTAGTAAAGACTATCGGCAGACGCTACACTTATCAGCTAGTGGTCGTGTGCCCATACAAGCCACCGATCCTCTAGTTGGAGCATAGTTGCTAGTTGCTAGATGCCAGTTGTCAGTTGATAGTTGCTAGTTGTTAGTTGCCAGATGATTAGTTGTTAGTTGCCAGTTGCCGGTTGCCTGTTATTAATTGTTGTAGCTGCTGTAGTTGTACAAGTTGGTACTGTATGCTAGATCTGTTAGATGATTCCATTCACTTAGCCTTGTGCTAACCCCCCTCACCTTCTCCATTGCAGGTTTTGGATGTTAGCGGGTTTTGGGATAGAAGTGGTTGTTTGAAGAATGTTTGACAAGACGAACTCTGATGTCTTAACTTTTATAAATATGTAACTAGTCGTTTGATGTAACACCGGTGGTTTGTAATAGAGTAATTAACTAAGGGTATTTATGTAAATTATGTCTTCCGCTGTGAATTTAAAAAAAAATCTAGGGTGTTAAACTATGTCCTAAGGCTCAACAGCACTAGTAAAGTAGAATACGAAGGGAAGATGGGTCCAACTTGGGAAGTCCCATACATAATCTCTGAAGCTTTTGGGAATGGTTCATACAAACTTGAAACCACAGAGGAAAAACAGATCCCCAGAACTTGGAACGGAGTAAACCTTCCAAAGTTTTATTTCTAGACTTTTAGTTGTATGAAAGTAGGAAAATTTGTAATGGGTAGTTGAAACTTACACGCTTCCTACCACAAGAAATTTGAATGCAATCCTACTATCTTTTGAAAACACCAAGCTTAATATTGTAATACTTGCCATACTTAAGCAATATGCAAGAGGTAATCCCAGAGGAATACCGAAGCTATTGCAGAGTATTCCCAAGAGGAATACTTGCCATACTTAAGCAATATGCAAGAGGTAATCCCATAGGGATACCGAAGCTATTGCAGAGTATTTCCAAGAGGAATACTTGCCATACTTAAGCAATATGCAAGAGGTAATCCCAGAGGGATACCGAAGCTATTACAGAGTATTCCCAAGAGGAATATTTATCAAACTCTAGCAATATGCAAGAGGTAACCCAAGAGGTATACCGAAGCTATTGCAGAGAATTTCCAAGAGGAATACTTGTCAAACTCTAGCAATATGCAAGAGGTAATCCCAGAGGGATATCGAAGCTATTGCAAAGTATTCCCAAGAGGAATATTTGTCAAACTCTAGCAATATGCAAGAGGTAACCCAAGAGGTATACCGAAGCTATTGCAGAGAATTCCCAAGAGGGATACTTGTCAAACTTAAGCAATATGCAAGAGGTAACCCAAGAGGTATACCGAAGCTATTGCAAAAGATTCCCAAAATGAATACTTGCCAAACTGTAGCAATATGCCAAAGGTAACCCAAGAGGTATGTCGAAGCTGTTGCAAAGTATTCCCTACACTCAAGCAATACACAAAAAGGTATTAGTGAATATTCTACAAGGAAATAAGTGCACATATTTCGGCACTAAAGGGTCACACGTAGATGACCGAAAGGCAACCAAAAAAACCTAAAGACATAACCTGCTTAAAAGTTAAATAGAGTAATGACACATAGATGGGCATGACAACCCACAAAATACTGAATACAAATTGTTTATTGGCAACAAAGCCCCTAATCAGCAGGCACGCAGGCCTGATAAAAGTACATTAGACATAAGGTAATTAGCACACAGGTCACTACAGCAAAAGAGGATCATAAAACAAACCAATCATAAAGATCATTGCTCCGCAACCAAGGCAAAGAGATCCACATGCTTAGCATCAGAGTGAGCAGCAATAGAGGCGACATAGTTGAGCTCAACATCAGCAAAACGAGCACATGCAGCATCAACAAGGGATGAAGCCTGATCGGTATACTCCGGATAGCTGCTAAGCTCAAGCTTGCCCTGTTTGGATAACTCGATCAACAATTGACACCTCTCCTGAAGTTTGCTAGCAAGAACAACATCACCAACAAACGTGCTCAACTGTTTGCTGCGAATAACCTGCCTGTAGACATGTGGAATGACCTGGGTAATCACATCAGAATAATCTGCTTTTAAACCATCAAACCTCTTCTTATGATCTGCCAACGCTTTCGCTTCATGACGGAGAGCCTTGTTCTCTTCTTCCAAGTCAGCAATCCTCTTTTCATCAAGCTTCTGTTTCTCCTGCATGCTTAGAATCCCACTCTTAGCTGATTTCACCTCCTCTTCCCAAGATGTGTTCAATAACAATTGCTTCTGGAGCTTCTTCACAGACTCTTTGGAAGATGCATTAACATCCCTAAGCTCTTCCACCTCCTTCTCTAGGCACACAACATCGCTAAATTTCTGCTTCAAACGGGACAGGATGAGGTGGTTATAAATAGCAGAACGATAGCAATGAGCGGTATAAATATCAATGAGCTTAGAGGTATCCACGAAGGCATCTTCGAACTCAGAAGGAATCATTTCATCAAACACATCGAAACAAGCTTCTAAAGAAGGGATATCAGGAATATCACCTACAAAGGCACAAAGATATATTTGAGAACAAAGCATAGTTCAAATAAAAAACACTAATAAAAAAGCGTACCCAAGAGAACATTGTCGCCAGAACCTTCAACTGGAGCTTCGTCATCAGTATCTTCATCTCGAAGAGCAAATTTAGCTTTCTTCAAGGGAGAATCAGAAACAACCTCTTTCATTTTCCTGGCAGCCTTCTGACGCCTAGACGCCCTAACGGGAATACTCTTGGACACGTCAGGCTCCGCATCAACATCAATAGGCTCGTGCTTCGAAGCAACCTTAGCGCTGTGTTGAACCTTGGGAGCACTAGACTCGGCCACTTTCTCTAGTTTACTGTCCACCTCCATAAAACCAGAACAAGAAGGAGAACCAAGCTCCTTAACCACAGTGCTAGCACGGACAGCTTCAGTCATCTGTTTCACCCCAAAGGACTTGATAACATTTCGCAAAGACATCTCTGCAAAAGCAAGCAAGGTCAGATAAATAAAACAAAAGGGTCAAACAAAAATAAGACCTATGGGCATGCAAAACCTACCCCTTTCCCCACAAAAGTACACAGGAATAGCTTTGCCTCTTTCCCATGAAGGTGCCATGCCGAGCTTAAAAAGGAGGGAATCCGGAAGAGTTGAAGGTATTATAGGATGACAACAAATCCTACCGTAGAGAGGATCATTTTTAGCATCCTCAGGAATAGGATCACTATATTGCTTGGTGATAATGCTAAAAACGAACATATATTTCATAGCATTATTCCTCAAGAAAGACAAGCTTTTAGTTGCAATTGTCCTATTTACAAGTGATATTCGTTTAAATAATAAAAGGTGAAGACAAAAGGCAGATTCGACGAATTGAAGACGCAAACGACCAAAAAGCTCAAAAGTATAAAAGACAATTAAAGAGGTTCCAATTATTGATAAGAAACGTCTCAAAATTACAAGAGTACAAGATTCAAAACGCAAAGTACAAGATATTAAATTGTACGCAAGGACGTTCGAAAATCCGGAACTGGGACCAGAGTCAACTCTCAACGCTTGACGCAACGGACTAAAAATTACAAGTCAACTATGCACATGAATATAATATAATATATAATTAATTCTTAAAATTAATATATATATTATATTATATTTAAAAACCGTCGGCATAAAAAAACAAAGACTTTTGAGTCTCCCCAGCTGGCCATGCGATCGCATGGCCTGGAGGAAGAAACTCCATGCGATCGCATGGTGCACAGTTCCAGCCCACATGCCTATAAAAATCGAGCTTTGGTGTAACACAAAACATATCTTTTTCTTCTTCACTCAAACGTAGTATATGTATATATAATTTATATTTTAATTTTAATTTTAAATCCTAATAATAAGGGTGTGTTAGCGAATGTTGTAAGGGTGTAAGTCGAAATTCTGTCCGTGTAACGCTACGCTATTTTTAATCATTGTAAGTTATGTTCAACCTTTTTACATTAATGTCTCGTAGCTAAGTTATTATTATGCTTATTTAATCCGAATTAATCATGATGTTGGGCTAAAAATATTAAAATTGGGTAATTGGGCTTTGTACCATAATTGGGGTTTGGACAAAAGAACGACACTTGTGAAAATTAGACTATGGGCTATTAATGGGTTTTATATTTGTTTAACTAAATGATAGTTTGTTAATTTTAATATAAAGATTTACAATTGAACGTCCCTATAAATAACCATATACACTCGATCAGATACGATAGGCAGGGTATTTATATGTACGAATAATCGTTCATTTAACCGGACACGGGAATGGATTAATAGTCACTAGAATTATTAAAACAGGGGTGAAATTATGTACAAGGACACTTGGCATAATTGATAACAAAATATTAAAACCTTGGGTTACACTCAGTCGACATCCTGGTGTAATTATTAAACAAAGTAATAAAACCTTGTTACAGTTTAAGTTCCCAATTAGTTGGAATATTTGACTTCGGGTATAAGAATAATTTGACGAGGACACTCGCACTTTATATTTATGACTGATGGACTGTTATGGATAAAAACTAGACGGACATATTAAATAATCCAGGACAAAGGACAATTAACCCATAGGCATAAAACTAAAATCAACACGTCAAACATCATGATTACGGAAGTTTAAATAAGCATAATTCTTTTATTTCATATTTAATTTCCTTTATTTTATATTTAATTGCACTTCTAATTATCGCATTTTTATTTATTGTTATTGTATTTAATTGCACTTTTAATTATCGTACTTTTTAATTATAGCAAGTTTATTTTATCGCACTTTTATTATTCGCAATTTCATTATCGTTATTTACTTTACGCTTTAAATTAAGTCTTTTATTTATTTAATATTTTACATTTGGTTTTAACTGCGACTAAAGTTTTAAAATCGACAAACCGGTCATTAAACGGTAAAAACCCCCCTTTATAATAATAATATTACTTATATATATATTTGTATTTTTATAAATTAAACTAATATAGCGTTAAGCTTTGATTAAAAGATTTTCCCTGTGGAACGAACCAGACTTACTAAAAACTACACTACTGTACGATTAGGTACACTGCCTATAAGTGTTGTAGCAAGGTTTAAGTATATCCATTCTCTAAATAAATAAATATCTTGTGTAAAATTGTATCGTATTTAATAGTATTTTCTTGTAAAATTTAATAGTATTTTATACCCCTTAGCTTTAACTAACAAGTATTTTTGGCGCCGCTGCCGGGGAACTTAGACGCCGAAAGCGCAACGCTAATATATATAAAAAAAAGATTTTTATTTTTAGTTTACTTTTAAAAAAAAATACGCTTTTGTAAAAATACGTTTTAAATATTCGAAAATATAAAAAAAAACAAAAATATAAATATTTTTAAGAGTTTGTTAAATATTTAAGTTCTATAAAAATTTCTTTATCTTTATTTTATAAAAATATAAGTTTTATTTAATTTATATAAATATATTACATAAATATATAAAACAGAAAATTCAAAACAGAAAAAAAAAAATATAAAAACACTCGGGCCTGCTACTGTAGCAGCCCGTAACCTGGCCCAAAACCTCAGCTCATGCGATCGCATGAGCCCGAAGGCATAAACTCATGCGATCGCATGAGAGTGTCTGACACGCCAACTGCAACCCTAAAACTGCATTAATTACGGGTATTATTATTATTATTTAATAAACCCTAATTAGGTTTTATTATTTAATTAGTTATTAGTTTTTAGATTTAATTTATATATTTAGTTTAATTAGTTTAATTAAATTTTAAAATTAATAGTTTTATAAAATAAATAATATAAAAATAATATTTTTATAAAAATTGTACTTTTTACAACTTTTAGTATATTTTTATATTTTATTTTTTTAATTGTTTTTAGCGTAATATTTGTATTTTTCGCTCGTATTTAGTTTTAATTCATAGTTTTTGCCATAGTTATTTTTATTTCTAGATTTTTAGGCTTTGCCGTAAAATCCCTTAAGTGCTTTTTCTTTAGACTAAGATATAGGTGCTTTAGAATTTTGCGACGCCTTTTTAAGTTTTAGTTCCTTTTAAGATATTGCCATTTGGGATACAGTTTTACTTGTAAGCTTTAATATTTTTAGACGCCTTTTACCTATGTATCAATTATCATTCCAATTAGTAATCTCAATTTGCGATTATAATTTTAAGTTAGTGATAGTAATAAGGTTGGGTTAGTCAAGTATTTTTAAGTTTTATAAGTCACTCTTTTTCTTTCTTATTTTTTCGATCTTTTCTTTTTCGACCTTTTTCGACCTTTTTCGACGCGCTCTTTTTCTTTCTTATTTCTCGTCATTCTAGTTTTTAGGACCTAGAATTTTTTCTACTTCTTATCTAAACTTCTTAAAATTACGAAAATTTATTTTAAGTGGTTAAATTGATAGACATCAAAATTTTCTGGTTCGTAGTAATAGTTGGATTTGTACGTGGACCGGGTTATTGGAGCCAAACAGTCCTCAATTATATTGAGACCAAACGAATCCTGCCCCTCTGCTGCATCTTTTGGCTATTCGAAACGTGGGCACAATCAGAAAAGTCTATTAATTGGATAACTTATATAATTTTTCTTTCCTTTTAAAAACTAATAGGATATTCAGTGAATGCACCGAGCAAGACGTTCACCACCTTTTGTACGTTCACCACCTGTAACTCGATCAAGACATCTAGCAAATATTACCGCCGTTGATTTTTCTTTAGAATCGTCATCCAGTCGACCAAGTACTCCAATTCAAATTTCCGATAATCCATTTTTTGAACCCGACCTCACAATTGAGAATCCGGAGAATATTCAGGGACGATTCATAGATCCTGAACCATTAAATTTTCCTCCGGAACTACCAATCATTCAAACAGAGATTGTTGAGGAACGAACCATTAAATCAGAATCCTCTAGTGATTCCGATTCAACAAATTCAATTATGGAGAATCTGGAACCTTTAAGTATGGAAGACCGAATGAGAGCTAAACGCACTGGCTAAGGTCACGCAATTACTCATCCAGACATTAATGCGCCAGATTATGAAATCAAAGGACAAATTCTACACATGGTGACTAATCAATGCCAATTTAGTGGTGCGCCGAAGGAAGATCCAAATGAACATCTTCGTACCTTTAATAGGATCTGCACTCTATTTAAAATCCGAGAAGTGGAGGATGAACAGATATATCTCATGTTATTTCCCTGGACTTTAAAGGGAGAAGCCAAAGATTGGTTGGAATCGTTACCTGAAGGGGCGATTGATACATGGAATGTTTTAGTTGAAAAATTTCTTAAACAATTCTTTTCGGCATCTAAAGCCGTAAGACTTCAAGGAAAAATTGTTACGTTCACACAGAAACCGAATGAAACTCTATATGAGGCGTGGACAAGATTTGGAAAGTTATTAAGAGGATGTCCGCAACATGGTTTAGACACCTGTCAAATAGTACAAATATTCTACCAAGGATGCGACATCACTACAAGAAAAGACAGATATAGCAGCTGGTGGTTCCATTATGAAGAAAACCGAAACTGATGCTTACAAAATTATTGATAACACTGCTTCCCACTCACATGAGTGGCACCAAGAAAAAGATATCGTTAGATCATCTAAAGCAGCTAGAGCCGATTCTAGCCATGACTTAGATTCCATTTTCGCAAAGATAGATGCTGTGGAGAGAAGAATGGAAAAGATGACTAAAGATATCCACTCAATACGAATTAGTTGTGAGCAGTGTGGAGGACCACATTTGACAAAAGATTGTCTCAGTATTGAATTAACAATGGAACAAAGAGAGAATATTTCATACATAAACCAAAGGCCTGGAAATAATTATCAGAATAATTATCAACCGCCAAGACCGATCTATAATCAAAATCAGAATTATAACTGAAATATTCCATACAACAACCAACAAGGTCCTAGCAATCAACAAGTATCTAACAATACTTACAACCAGCAAAGACCTAATTTTCAAAACAAACCACCACAACCCGATGATAAAAAGTCGAATTTAGAAGATATGATGACGAAGCTAGTTGAAACTCAAACGCAGTTTTTCACATCTCAAAAACAAACTAATGAACAAAATGCTCAAGCATTTAGAAATCAACAAGCTTCTATTCAAAATTTGGAACAAGAAGTAAGTAACCTAGCAAGGTTAATAGGTGAAAGAAAACCGGGAAGTCTACCTAGTGATACAAATGCAAACCTCCGGAATGAAACAGCTAAAGCCATTACCACAAGAAGTGGTACAACACTTAAACCATCTGAAATACCTGTAACTTCTGATGAAGCTATTCCTACTCTACAAGAACCACAACCTGATCAAGATAAGGAAAAAGAACCGGTAGTTGAAAAAGTTAATGAAGATAACACAGTTAAGGCTAAACCTTATGTTAAACCATACCAACCACCACTTCCTTACCCGAGTAAAATGAAGAAAGAGAAACTTGAAGCCGAGCAATCCAAATTCTTGGATATGTTTAAACAGATAAATGTAAATCTTCCTTTCATTGATGTGATTTCAGGAATGCCTAGATATGCTAAATTCTTGAAAGATCTGATCACGAATAGAAAGAAAATGGAAGAACTCTCGGCTGTTACTATGAATGCTAATTGTTCAGCAGTGCTGTTGAATAAGATACCAGAAAAACTATCTGATCCAGGAAGTTTCACAATTCCATGTTTTCTGGGTAGTCTTAGTTCAATAGAAGCATTGGCAGACTTAGGTGCTAGTATAAATTTAATGTCGTATTCACTATACACTTAACTAGACCTTGGAGAATTGAAACCAACAAGAATAAGTATACAACTAGCCGATAGATCAATAAAATATCCTAGAGGGATAATGGAGAACATGCTAGTTAAAGTTGGTACTTTAGTATTTCCAGTAGATTTTGTTGTTCTGGACATGGAAGAAGATTCTCAAGTTCCTCTCATATTAGGAAGACCATTCTTAAACACGGCTAAAGCAATGATAGACGTGTTCGGTAAGAAATTGACCCTAAGTATAGAGGACGAGAGTGTTACCTTTTCAGTTGATAGAGCAATGCAACAACCGCAATCTGCAGATGATACATGTTATTATATTCAAACTATAGATTCACATGCAGAATTGTTGGAGGAATTTCCAGAATTACAAGGAACAGGAGAATGTTCTTTAGGAGAAGGTAATGAACCAATTGATGAAGCTGAAATGTTAGCTACACTTATAGCTAATGGATATTAACCAACAACAGAAGAAATTCAAATGCTAAAAGAAGAAGACAGATATCAATACAAATCATCGATAGAAGAACCTCCGAAATTAGAGTTAAAGCCATTTCCAAACCATTTGGAATACGCTTATTTACATGGTGAATCTGAATTACCTGTAATAATATCGTCTTCTCTTACTGAAAATGAGAAATCACAACTCATTTCTGTGTTGAAAGCTCATAAACCAGCCATTGCATGGAAGATTTATGATATTAAAGGAATAAGTCCTTCGTATTGCACACATAAAATCCTTATGGAAGAAGGTCATAAAACGTATGTGCAACGCCAACGAAGACTAAATCCGAATATGCAAGATGTAGTTAAAAAAGAAATTATTAAACTGCTAGATGCAGGTTTAATTTATCCAATCTCTGATAGTCCATGGGTAAGCCCAGTTCAATGCGTGCCTAAGAAGGGTGGCATGACTGTCATTACAAATGAAAAAAATGAGCTTATTCCTACTAGGACTGTAACAGGATGGCGTTTATGTATTGATTATAGAAAATTAAATGACACCACCAGAAAAGATCACTTTTCCTTACCTTTTATTGATCAAATGTTGGAAAGATTAGCCGAAAATAGTTACTATTGTTTTCTTGATGGTTTTTCCGGATATTTTCAAATTCCAATAGCACCCGAAGATCAAGAGAAAACCACGTTCACGTGCCCTTATGGTATTTTTGCTTACAAACGCATGCCATTTGGACTTTGCAACGCCTCTGCAACCTTTCAAAGGTGTATGATGGCGATTTTTCACGACATGATAGAAGAATGCATGGAAGTTTTCATGGATGACTTTTCAATCTTCGGTGATACATTTGAATCATGTCTAGCTAATCTTGAATGAATGCTGATTAGATGCGAACAATCAAATCTAGTACTTAATTGGGAGAAATGCCATTTCATGGTTAAAGAAGGCATCGTTCTTGGACATAAAATTTCAAAAGAAGGAATTGAAGTGGATAGAGCTAAAGTAGATGTAATTGCTAAACTTCCACATCCCACCAATGTTAGAGGAGTTAGGAGTTTTCTAGGGCATGCCGGTTTTTACCGACGTTTCATAAAAGATTTTTCTAAAATTGCCACTCCTATGAATAAACTCCTAGAAAAGGATGCTCCATTCATCTTTTCAGATGAATGCATCAAATCTTTTAATATTCTTAAAGAGAAACTCACTAATGCGCCGATCATGATAACACCAAATTGGAATCTATCGTTTGAACTAATGTGCGATGCAAGTGATTTTGCAATGGGAGCCGTTTTAGGACAAAGGATTGAAAAACGATTTCAACCTATATATTATGCTAGTAAGACGTTACAAGGAGCACAAATGAACTATACAACTACTGAAAAAGAACTCCTTGCTATTGTCTTTGCTTTTGACAAATTTCGTTCATATCTCGTTCTAGCAAAAACGGTGGTCTATACCGACCATTATGCTCTTAGATACCTATTTTCGAAACAAGATGCCAAACCAAGATTAATCCGTTGGATCTTAATCTTACAAGAGTTCGATATTGAAATTCGAGATAAAAGAGGAGCAGAAAATCTCGCCGCTGATCATCTTTCTCGTCTTGAAAATCCCGAATTAGAAGTTCTAAATGAATCGGCCATACAAGACAACTTTTCTGATGAATATCTATTGAAGATAGATTATAATGAAATTCCATGGTTTGCAGATTATGCAAACTACTTAATGTGTGGATTCCTTGAAAAAGGATTATCGTACCAAAGACGAAAGAAATTCTTCAGTGATATAAAACACTATTTCTGGGAAGATCCACATTTGTTTAAAAGTTGTCCCGATGGAATAATACGCCGATGTGTATTTGGAGATGAAGCTAGTAAAATTTTAAACCATTGTCACACCGGACCAACAGGAGGGCATTATGGGCCTCAACTAACAGCAAGAAAAGTTTATGATGCTGGATTCTATTGGTCTACAATTTACAAAGACGCACACCTTCTTTGAAAATCCTGTGATGCTTGTCAAAGGGCCGGAAAAATAAGTCAACGTGATGAAATGCCACAAAATGTCATTCAAGTATGCGAAGTATTTGACATTTGGGGTATTGACTTTATGGGTCCATTTTCAAAATCTCATAATAATCCCTACATTCTCGTAGCCATTGATTATGTATCTAAATGGGCGGAAGCACAAGCTCTCCCAACTAACGATGCACGAGTTGTAGTCAACTTTTTAAAACGTCTTTTTGCAAGGTTTGGAACACCGAAAGCTTTAATAAGTGATCGGGGTACTCATTTCTGTAATAATCAACTTGAGAAAGTTCTTAAAAGATATGGAGTAACTCATAAAATCTCCACCGCATATCATCCACAAACAAGTGGACAAGTTGAAAATACCAACCGAGCTTTAAAACGTATTCTAGAGAAAACCGTAGGATCAAATCCGAAGGAATGGTCCATTAAATTGGAGGATGCACTCTGGGCTTTTAGAACAGCCTACAAAACTCCAATTGGAACCACACCTTTTAAACTCGTCTACGAAAAAGCATGTCATCTTCCAGTAGAAATTGAACACAAAGCATTTTGGGCTTTGAAGACATGTAATCTTGATTTACATGAAGCTGGACATCTATGATTAAGTCAACTAAACGAATTAGAAGAATTAAGACATGAAGCATACGAAAATTCGTTAATCTATAAAGAAAGAACGAAGAAATGGCATGATAAAAGAATCAGAAGTTCAAAAGAATTTAAAGAAGGAGATAGAGTTCTTCTTTTCAATTCACGATTCAAGCTATTTCCTGGAAAATTGAAATTGAGATGGTCTGGACCATTCATAGTCAAAAGAGTTTTCCCATACGGAACGATAGAATTAATAAATTCAAATGGAATTGAATTTAAAGTTAATGGTCACAGAGTTAAACATTACATAGATAATTCGATGGAAGTCGACAACGAAGTTAATCACAATTTCGATACCACAGCTAACTAAGTGTGGGGAGAATCAAGTCTTTAAAGGATAATATGTATTTCTGTTAGAGTTAGATTATCTATTTTCGTGTAGTTCTCGAAAATGGAACCCGAATGGTCTTTCCCTAGCAGACCCTAAAGAACTAGTATTCTCCCCCCATTATGAATTTTTATTTTTTTTAGGTTTTTACGAAATGAAGACTGCCTGTGAACTAAACCATGGTCTAATGCTACACGCTTTGATCACTAAACGTAATAATGACACACTTCCGAGTGAACTAGTATTAGTAATCAGAAAAAGATTGGACGGAGTAAGAAAAGAATCCAGATGCGAAGATAATAAGTTACAATTTGGTAAAGGAAAATCAAAATCAGCAGCGAAAAGAAGAGCACGACACCTAGAAAGATGTCACAAATGCGGAAAATGGTCACATGGAGGTAAATGTTCAAATAATCAAACCTATTCAAACATCGAATTTGTTACTTTATGCAGAGACGGACCGTTCATATGTTTAGAAGAAAAAACATTGAATGCTCGAGGTTACGCCTTTGTAGCTATGGAAAACCAATTAAACCGACTATCTTATGAATGAGATAGATCATATAACTAAGAATACTATCTCACAGGTAAGTCTGTACAGTTTTTATTTTTTTATTTTCATTTTTAGCCTTTTGATAATAAACGCTAATTTGTTCGCTATAAAGTATTAAATTGGTATTGAATAAAATTAGGTTTGGCGACCGAAATTATTGATATCATTCAAAAATTTATTACATCACTTCGAAATTTAACGTTTATTCTTAAGGTATAAATATCTTTAATCAATCAACCCAAAATATTTCAAAAATTCGTCATGAGTTAAATTAGGTCATGGAACCGAAATTACTTTACCGAAAAGAGGGGCGCATATTTTTGATAATATTTGATTGATTAAAGTAGGATAAAAGACCAAAAAGATTTTTAATTTTATTTTTACCATGTTTTTAAAATTAATATATAAATATTAAATTAATATTTTGAACTTTGTAAAATCAATATATTTAAGTTTGTAAATATTTGAAAAATTAATCTTTTTAATATAAGTTTGTATGTATAAAAACAAAAATATAATATAAGTTTGGTGTAAATTTATAATATGAATTTTTAATTAAGTTTAATATGAATTTTTAATTTTATGCATTTTAAATTTAAGTTTGGTGTGAATTTAAAAACAAAAATTTACTTTATTTCGCTAAGTTAAAAATATAATTTTTAAAATTCGTCGTGAGTTGAAGACTAGGTCGTTGAACCGAAATTGCTTTACCCGAGGGAGGGACGAGAACTTTTATTATCATTATTTTTAATCTTATTGAATTAAAGTATGCCAAAAACATTAAAAAACTCAAAAATCTTTACTTTTAAAACCGCGCTTTGAATTGACAAATTTTAAAATTTTGACGAGGGATGGACTAGGGCATCGATCCGAAACACCCTCGCTCCTAAAGGAAAACAAATTTTTAAAATTTAATTAATTATAAGTTTTATAAACTATAAGGTTATATATATAAAAAAAAAAGCCCAGAACACTGTACCCGGGACTCCATGCGATCGTATGGAGTTAGGCCTTTGAAGCCATGCGATCGCATGGACCTGTATTTTAGGCCTGATACAAGCAGCTCAGCGGTTCTGTCCCAACACAAAACACACACACATATACGAACCAACCCCAAAATCACCTCTAAAATTCGCAATTTTCCACCGTAATTCGTCATTTTTCTTGCTCTAATCATGCCTAGATTCTCATTCTTCAGCAAAATGGTAAAAATTACACCCCTAAACTCTATAAATTCCTAGTTTTTGTGATAATTACCAATTTTTTACCTAATGCAATTTTGTTAATTTCTAGTGTAATTAGTGTTAAATTGTTAGTATTTTATGCATGTATAACCTAGATTGATGCTATTTAACATGATTTGAAGCCAAAAACTTTAAATTTTTTAGAAATCTAGGGTTTGTGTTCTTGAGCAATTTGGGGCTTTTTGATATAAACAGGTTATGGCCGATTTTTGTCATGAATTATTGCTAAATTGAGTAGTGTAACATGTTTAGATAGTTAAATGATCCAAACATTGATCCTAAACATGATTTTTGGAGATTAAAGTGGACTTTTTAAGTCCAAAATTCATGAACTTGATTAATTTGATATATTTGCCATTTGAGACTTGTTTAATTATTAGTAATGACTATTTTGACATGTTATTTGAGTTAAATGCTTATGAACTTTGTATACATTTTCATATGTGCTTTTTTGAAAAGTGTAGAATTGTGAAAATGTGTATAAGTTTAATTTTGATTTAACATCTTATAGTAATTGTTTTAAGTTGTTATTTTGCTAACACTAATGCATATTTGGATGCACAAATTTTGTGTTTAATGTGTTTTGCAGAAAGCCGACACTGGAGGTTCAGGAGCATCATCATCTAGACGACCAGCACCAGAACCAGAACCAGAAATGCAACACGAACAAGAACCACAACAAGAACCACAACACCAGTCTGATCAGCACATACCTTATTATGATCCGGTACAGTTTGTTGATGAATTCATAGTATTCCCAATGAGGCCGCCAGTAGAATTCCCAACGATTCCTGAACACACTCTGCATCCTAATCTAAGATTTGATAGGAGATGGAGAGATTACGAGATATATCAAAGGAACAAATTCAAATTGGTAACAAAAAATGTAGAGGTGCCAAGGGTAATCGATTGGGCCCCTTTGGAAACGGTCCATCTAGCTGACCGTGTTAGACAGCTTTTGGTACAAAGGTATGGCAGTTCTTCTTTTACAGATTGGGAACGTCTTTTCAACATTCGTAGGCCTGTATATAAGGAATGGTGTGTTGAGTTGATGAGTACTGTATCACTTGATACAAATATAGTTAGAATAGATGATAGAAGATTTCTTAGGTTTATCCTTGGCGGTAGGATGTACAGAATGTCCATGCTGGACATGGCCAGGGCCTTACAGATATATACTCCTGGTGAGTTGCTATTACCCAATTGTACAAATTTGATTCATTATGGTGAAAGGGTAGATAGTAACTTTGACGCTGACGCCATTTGGAGGCGTATGTCACATTTTGATGTTTTTACACGAGCAGGAGGACACTCCTATACGCATATTGACAGAGTCGAGCTTCGTATTATTCATAGATTTTTGGCTAACTCAATTACACAGAGAGGTCACAATAAAGAAAAAATTACCTTACATGATTTATTCTACCTAAAGTGTATTTGGGATCCTAGAAGCTTTGTCAATATCCCTTACTGTGTTGCTTTTTATTTATCTAAAATGGTAGAGGGAATGCAGGACGGGAGTAAAATAGGAGGAGGTATTTTTGTTACTCTCATTAGAGAGTATTTAGGTGTTGATAGGAACCAAGGGGGTCCATTACAGCTTTGTAGAGAACAGGTTGAGCCCTTATGATTGAAAGTTTATGTGGGTGCTAAGGTATTGAAAAGTAGACGTAACCAGGCAGTACCCTATGAGGGATCTCATCCTCAGGTAGAGAGAGGCTCAGACGAGGAAATGGAGGAGGCGGAAGACATTAGAGATGTCTTTTGAGATGCTATTCTTGACGTCCACGTTCGTATAGATGAGGAAGCAATGACGAACGCGGCCAGACATAGTATGTATGAGCAGTGGAACTCCGAGCGAGTATACGAGGATTATAGGCGACGCCAACACGATAGCTGGTTAGTTCATCAGCACCAAATCATGAGCCAGCTATCATATCAGGTACCAAATAACTATGTACCTACTCGACCTGCTCATTTTCCGCCACACAGCCCCGATATCCGACCACCCTTTAACCGGTATGACTATAACCAAGCCTATCAAAACACCTATAACCAACAATGGAACCCACCTGACGAGATGAACTGGAACCCATATCCAGACTGATTTAGTTCCATTTGGTTATTTATATGATTTTTATGTTTTTATCTTTTTACTTATTCATGTTTAAACTTATGTTATTGAATATACTTATGTAATCTTTATCTTTTTTATTATTATTGTGTACTAATATTTCACATTTAGGATTTGAAAGTGGGATATTAAGTCCCATTTCAAATTGCCATGCATGTTTATATTTGTATGTATGTATATTGTAAATTGTACAAAACAGGGTAAAACAGCGCATTTTCAAAGACTGGCATTAAGTTCAGCAAAAGCTACTAATTTTGACGACAAGATGACAAATAAATGTGATGTAACAATAGACGGAATGAACAAATGATATGCACCATTTATCATTCAGCAAACAAACGCCAATATGTTTGGAAACTTTGGTAAAATTTAATCATTTCTACGCTAATCACCCTCAATAATTTAAATTGTTACTGATTTCTTGCAAATGAGGGCATTGCAAGATCTTAAGTGTGGGAAGGGGTTAAATTCTTTCGGATTTTTAAAATTTTTATCTTAAACACTTGGTTACCATTAAAAATACTAGTAACGTAGTAGTTGTATTAGAATCTAGTGCTCTCTGATAATAAAGAACAGCCCTAGTCTTATATACTGACTACCCAATTCTAGTAAAATTTTTCAAAATTTTCAATTAAATGAACTCAAAATCATGTTTATACATATTTATGAACGATAAAACTAGGTGTTAACACCGAAATTATTGTTACCTCGGAAAGGACATAAATTGAGAAACAAACCAAAATGTTAAAATTCATTTAAAATGGAATAGAGGACAATAAAAAGGAAAATAAAAGCCAAGTGTGGGAAAAATTACCAAGTTATCTTAAACATATGTCACATATTTCTGTAACAAATAATTGAAGATACTTTTGCTTTGGACTAAACTAAACAGTTTTACCCGGTGAAAGAAAAGAAGAGATGAATCTACACGATAAATCAATTCCATCGTTAAAAGGAAGTAAAGTCTTTTGAAAAAGAAACGCGCTTCTTGATTTAGGTCATGAAGTTGTCGTCTAGACCAGCTGTAGGTTGATGAAAAATCTAGAAAAGTCATCTCTAAAATCAGCAGGAAATCCACGGATCTCAGCATCAAACAGGGTCGCCAAGTGGTCAGATTTATCCTAACCATGAGAAGGATTTATCTCGTACAATGGGGGGCACCGTGCAAATTAGCTTGATAAGACTAATAAATCAGATCCCCAGAAAGGATAATCTCTTTTAAAGATCAAAAATCAGCTTTTAAGACTGATATTACTCAATCCTAGAGATTGACCTTAAAGATTGAGAATTACAAACTCATGGAATTCAATGATATCTAAACTCGAGCTTGAACGAGAAAATATTTTGACCAAAATTACAAACCGATTTGTTTTCTGAAAACCCATTTTCAATGCGTTCATTACCATTGAACGTAAAATCCTAGGAATTCACCTGGAATTCATTAGGTCACCTGAACCAAATCGGGTGTCAACTGTAAGAACGGTGGTTGCATAGCATGGTCAAAGACAGGACCTTGTGCCAGACCGAAAAATCACAAGGGTGAGCTTTACTATTGCTCCTACCAAGGATAGTAATTGCGTCCGACACGTTATAGGCCATAATTAAAAGCATGTCAGGGGACATTGCCTTAACAGTTGCTTGTTCAAACGCTTTCCTTTACAACCGGACGATAGTTTACCGAAAGGTAATATACGGAGCAAGTATACTGAACGTGTTGCTTTCCCAATACAAGGTTAGCAAGTGGGTGACACAAAACCACAAGTTTTAAGCTAAAATTTTCAAATCTGAAACCCACCAAACCCACAAAAATATTTTGCAAACACCGGTGAAGGGTTATTCCGGAAAACTTATCTAGGGTAAAAACTAGATTTAATTTTCAAAAGATCAAACGTTTTCATAAAGATCCAATTTCCTTAATGGATCTAAATTTTATAGTCATATGGGACTGTAAACCACATCGTTACTACCATTGTTTATACCGCCGTAAAGAAATCACTGATGTACAAAGTGTGAAGAATAAAGAAGTGATTCTAGTATTTCAAGACTATATTGCTTGAGGACAAGCAACGCTCAAGTGTGGGAATATTTGATAATGCTAAAAACGAACATATATTTCATAGCATTATTCCTCAAGAAAGACAAGCTTTTAGTTGCAATTGTCCTATTTACAAGTGATATTCGTTTAAATAATAAAAGGTGAAGACAAAAGGCAGATTCGACGAATTGAAGACGCAAACGACCAAAAAGCTCAAAAGTACAAAAGACAATCAAAGAGGTTCCAATTATTGATAAGAAACGTCTCAAAATTACAAGAGTGCAAGATTCAAAACGCAAAGTACAAGATATTAAATTGTACGCAAGGACGTTCGAAAATCCGGAACTGGGACCAGAGTCAACTCTCAACGCTTGACGCAACGGACTAAAAATTACAAGTCAACTATGCACATGAATATAATATAATATATAATTAATTCTTAAAATTAATATATATATTATATTATA
Source organism: Rutidosis leptorrhynchoides (assembly GCF_046630445.1). Classification (NCBI taxonomy): domain Eukaryota; kingdom Viridiplantae; phylum Streptophyta; class Magnoliopsida; order Asterales; family Asteraceae; genus Rutidosis; species Rutidosis leptorrhynchoides. The sequence continues at coordinate 321,874,393 of NC_092342.1, read as the reverse complement.
TTTAAAAACCGTCGGCATAAAAAAACAAAGACTTTTGAGTCTCCCCAGCTGGCCATGTGATCGCATGGCCTGGAGAAAGAAACTCCATGCGATCGCATGGTGCACAGTTCCAGCCCACATGCCTATAAAAATCGAGCTTTGGTGTAACACAAAACATATCTTTTTCTTCTTCACTCAAACGTAGTATATGTATATATAATTTATATTTTAATTTTAATTTTAATTTTAAATCCTAATAATAAGGGTGTGTTAGCGAATGTTGTAAGGGTGTAAGTCGAAATTCTGTCCGTGTAACGCTACGCTATTTTTAATCATTGTAAGTTATGTTCAACCTTTTTACATTAATGTCTCGTAGCTAAGTTATTATTATGCTTATTTAATCTGAAGTAATCATGATGTTGGGCTAAAAATATTAAAATTGGGTAATTGGGCTTTGTACCATAATTGGGGTTTGGACAAAAGAACGACACTTGTGAAAATTAGACTATGGGCTTTATATTTGTTTAACTAAATGATAGTTTGTTAATTTTAATATAAAGATTTACAATTGAACGTCCCTATAAATAACCATATACACTCGATCGGATACGATGGGCAGGGTATTTATATGTACGAATAATCGTTCATTTAACCGAACACGGGAATGGATTAATAGTCACTAGAATTATTAAAACAGGGGTGAAATTATGTACAAGGACACTTGGCATAATTGATAACAAAGTATTAAAACCTTGGGTTACACTCAATCGACATCCTGGTGTAATTATTAAACAAAGTAATAAAACCTTGTTACTGTTTAAGTCCCCAATTAGTTGGAATATTTGACTTCGGGTATAAGGATAATTTGACGAGGACACTCGCACTTTATATTTATGACTGATGGACTGTTATGGACAAAAACCAGACGAACATATTAAATAATCCAGGACAAAGGACAATTAACCCATGGGCATAAAACTAAAATCAACACGTCAAACATCATGATTACGGAAGTTTAAATAAGCATAATTCTTTTATTTCATATTTAATTTCCTTTATTTTATATTTAATTGCACTTCTAATTATCGCATTTTTATTTATTGTTATTGTATTTAATTGCACTTTTAATTATCGTACTTTTTAATTATCGCAAGTTTATTTTATCGCACTTTTATTATTCGCAATTTCATTATCGTTATTTAATTTACGCTTTAAATTAAGTCTTTTATTTATTTAATATTTTACATTTGGTTTTAACTGCGACTAAAGTTTTAAAATCGACAAACCGGTCATTAAACGGTAAAAACCCCCCCTTTATAATAATAATATTACTTATATATATATATTTATATTTTTATAAATTAAACTAATATAGCGTTAAGCTTTGATTAAAAGATTTTCCCTGTGGAACGAACCTGACTTACTAAAAACTACACTACTGTACGATTAGGTACACTGCCTATAAGTGTTGTAGCAAGGTTTAAGTATATCCATTCTCTAAATAAATAAATATCTTGTGTAAAATTGTATCGTATTTAATAGTATTTCCTTGTAAAATTTAATAGTATTTTATACCCCTTAGCTTTAACTATCACTTGGGAACAGTGGCCCACCTGCTATCAACGGCATTGGAAAATTTGTCCGGAAAGAAAAAATATTTCTTGATATAGACAAAGGAATTTTTCCAGTTCCTTACATCAGGAATGGAAGAAGCAAAACACATGGGAGTATCAATCACACTACCCCTCGTTTTGCGAAGCTTGTCAATTATAACTGATGTCGTGCGAGGTGTACGTGAAATACTATATATTTTTTATACGAAAAGTGATACAAACTACACAAGTTTTAATTATTTATTTACAAAATGGATATACCTAAACCTTGCTACAACACTATAGGCAGTGTACCTAATCGTAGAGTAGTATAGTTTTTAGTAAGTCCGGTTCGTTCCACAGGGAGCGGGCTTATTGCACACTATATTTTTAAACAACTATATTTGTACAAAATATATAAATATATATATATATATATAATAATATATAAAAGGGGGTTTACCGTTTAATGACCGGTTTGTCGATTTATATTTTAAGCGAAGCGTAAAGTAAATGACGATATTTAATTAACAATATAAAATAAATAATAATAATTAAAATGACAATAAATAAAAGTACGAGGAAATATGAAATAAAATATATTATGCTTATTTAAGCTTCCGTAACCATGATGTTTGACGTGTTGATTTTAAGCTTTTTTGCTCATGGGTTAATTGTCCTTTGTCCTGGATTATTTAATATGTCTGTCTGGTTTTTGTCCATAACAGTCCATCGGACATAAATTTAAAGTGTGAGTGTCCTCGTCAAATTATCTTTATACCCGAAGTCAAATATTCCAACTAATTGGGGACTTAAACTGTAACAAGGTTTTATTACTTTGTTTAATAATTACACCAGGATATCGACTGCGTGTAACCCAAGGTTTTAATACTTTGTTATCAATTATGCCAAGTGTCCTTGTACATAATTTCACATCTGTTTTAATAATTCTAGTGACTATTAATCCATTCCCGTGTCCGGTTAAATGAACGATTATTCGTACATACAAATACCCCGCCCATCGTGTCCGATCGAGTGTATGTGGTTATTTATAGGTACGTCCAATTGTAAATCTTTATATTAAAATTAACAAACTATCATTTAGTTAAACAAATATAAGGCCCATTAATAGCCCATAGTCTAATTTCCACAAGTGTCATTCTTTTGTCCAAACCTCAATTATGGTACAAAGCCCAATTACCCCGTCTTTAATATTTAGTCCAACATCATGATTACTTTTGCTCAAATAAGCATAATAATAACTTAAGTATGAGACATTAATTTAAAAAGGAGAACATAACTTACATTGAGTATTTATCGCGTAGTGTTATACGGACAGAATTTCGAATTCAAAAACCCGTAAAATAACCTTTACATAACCCGAACTAATCTAGTATAAAACTACCCTATACTATATATATTATATATATATTTATTTATTTATTTATTATAGAGTATTATTATTATTATTTATTATTTTTATCGAACGAATGCATGGCCTTTTATAGGCATTTTGATTTCTGACAGCTCCGCGAGTCGTGGAGGTTTTGGCCTTCAAACTCCGCGAGTCGTGGAGTTTGAAAATCCAGCTCAGGATCCTTTGTCTCATAGCTTGTCGACATGATTATATATATATTTATAATATATAAATAATTTATATAATAATTTATATATTATATTTTATTCTTGTGCATAGTTGACTCATAATATTTGGTCCATTGCGTCGGGCGTTGATAGTTGACTCATGTCCCGGTTCCGGATTTTCGAACGTCCTTGTACAATTTAATATCTTGTACTTTGCGTTTTGTAACTTGTACTCTTGTCATTTTGAGACGTTTCTTATCAATAAATTGAACCTTTTGAATTGTATTTTGTACATTTGAGCTTTTTGGACGTTTGTATCTTCAAATCTTCATTTTCGCCTTTTGTCTTTGCACTTATTTATTTAAACAATTACAATGAAAATATAATACAATTACATATGAAAACCTATTATTTAGGAGGGATATTGCTATAAAATATATGTTCCTTTTTAGCCTTATCAAATATCCCCACACTTGAGCGTTGCTTGTCCTCAAGCAATACAGAACTTGAAATAAAAACATACATGAATCACTTTTTTATTCATCACACTTTGTACATTAGTGATTTTGATATGGTGGTATAAACAATGATAGTAACGATAGAACCATGGTTAAAGGTGGGTGTGTCATCCACAGTTGCCTCGGGTTTAGGTCAACGACACTTGCAATCAAATAGCCAATTTACTTTCAGTTTCCAAAGCAAAGTGCACATTTGAAAGGCGGTTTACAGTCCCACATGACTATGAAAATTTAGATCCTTTAGGAAATTGGATCTTTATGAAAACATTTGATCTTTTGAAAATTCAATCTAGCTTTTACCCTAGACAAGTTTTCCGGAATAACCCTTCACCGGTGTTTGCAAAATATTTTTGTGGGTTGTGTGGGTTTCAGATTTGAAAATTTTAGCTCAACACTTGTGGTTTTGTGTTACCCACTTGCTAACCTTGTATTAGAAAAGCAACACGTCCAGTTTACTTGTCCCGTATATTACCTTTCGGCAAACTACCGTCCGGTTGTAAAGGAAAGCGATGAACAAGAAACTGTTAAGGCAATGTCTAATGACATGCATTTGATTATGGTCTATAAATGTGTCGGATGCTATTACTCTCCTTTGTAGGAGCAATAGTAAAGATCATCCTATGATTTTTCGGTCTGGCACAAGGTCCTGTCTTCGACCATGCTATGCAACCACCGTTCTTACTGTTGACACCCGATTTGGTTCAGGTGACCTAATGAATTCCAATGAATTCTCAGGATTTTACGTTCAATGGTAATGAACGCATTGAAAATGGGTTTTCAAAAAACAAATCGGTTTATAATTTTGATCAAAATATTTTCTCATTCAAGCTCGAGTTTAGATATCATTGAATTCCATGAGTTTGAATTCTCAATCTTTAAGGTCAATCTCAAGGATTGAGTAATATCAGTCTTAAAAGCTGATTTTTAATCTTTAAGGAGATTATCCTTTCTGGGGATCTGATTCATTAGTCTTATCAAGCTAATTTGCACGGTGTCCCCCCCATTTTACGAGATAAATCCTTCTCATGGTTAGGATAAATCTGACCACCTGGCGACCCTGTTTGATGCTGAGGTCCGTGGATTTCCTGCTGATTTTAGAGATGACTTTTCTAGATTTTTCGTCAACCTACAGCTGGTCTGGACGACAACTTCTTGACCTAAATCAAGAAGCGCGTGTCTTTTTCGGAAGACTTTACTTCCTTTTAATGATGGAATTGATTCATCGTGTAGATCCATCTTTTTTTCAAATATATTACAGTAAATTGGGTAAAACTGATTAAAATCGTCCAAAATAAAAGTACCTGCAATAACTTTACAGAAACATGTGATAGATAGTTTTTAATTGAATAACTTGGTACATTCTCCCCACACTTAGTTTCTTTCTTTGCCCTTTTATTCTCCTTTATTCCATTTTAAATGAATTCAATCGTTTTAGGGTGTTTCTCAATTTATGTCCTTTCCGAGGTAATGATAATTTCAGCATTAACACCTAGTTTTATCGTTCATAAATATGTATAAACATGATTTTGAATTCATTTAGTTTAAAAATTTTCAAATTTTCATAAAATTTGGCAAATAAGCCAAGTATAAACCCGAGAGAATTTATAACCCTTCCCCACACTTGAGATCATGCAATACCCTCATTTGCATGAAATTAGACTATAATTATAAATTCATGAGGGTGATTAGTGTAGAAAGTAGTTAAAGATACCATAAAATTGCAGGATGATAGATGGTGCACCTCATCGTTCATTCCTTCTTGTTTTATCACACATGTTTTTCTTCAAAAATGACTGCTTTTCTGAACTGTTTACTAATATTTGAAAATACGTCTTTTACCCTAACTCATCATGCATTTTTATTAACGAGTTATGCACTAACCCGAACCCCTAATTTAACGTTAAGTGGGGTTAGACTTCCCCACACTTAGCTGAAGACATGTGAAGTCGGTAGAATAAGTTCCACGAATTAGAATAGTGAGCCAGTTATTTACATCTCGGGTGGTATAAAATATATAAATGGGTTTAAAGTTTAGACTCGCCCGATTGTCACTACTTAATTCTTTTTTAAGTGTAGCTTTTAGTAAATGGATATATCTCTTTTCTGGTTCTTGGTCAAATGGATCGATATACACCGACATATATATTATAGGGTGGACAATTCCTAACATTTCCTTCCTTTTATTCTCGGGATTAAAGGTTTCACCTCTATTACCCAATTGGGTGAAATTTGAGGTGTCAATATCTATTACAGCTTGTAGTTCATCTTTGGTAGATGACTTGTCTATTGAGAATATTAAGTTGGAAGGTTGTGGAATGGTGAATTTCGGGATCAAAGCAAATTCTTCTTCATTAATCGGTCCCACCATTTTGGTCTCGGGGGTAAAATTTTCAACGTTATCGTTTTTCCATGAGTACCAATTTGTCACCCTTACTTCTTCTTCATCCATTGATGGATCGATGATTTCGTTGGTAGAGGCTAATGTGTCGATATGTTGTGAAATTGGTAAAACTGAATAAAAAGTATCATCGGGATAGTTGGTGATTTCGGAGCTCTCGAATTCATCAGAATTCGATGATATGAGATTTTCTTGCACAATACTCCTCAGATCAATAGGTGTGTAATCTGATAGAGTTTCAGCTTGTCTATTTACAAACTCTCTCATTTGTTCATTTTGAGCATCGAGTTCTTCGAGTTTGATTCTCATATAATCTAAAGAATTTTCCGACACATAATTTTCCTCGTCTTCTGGTTGTTGAGTTTGGATATATTCTTGGAAATAATCCCAATTTGAATTGTATTCTTCATAATCGTTCCATTCAGGTTCCGTGGGTGCGTAATTTTCCATAGGAACGTAATAATAATATTCCCATGTTGAGTGATAATCTCCACAGATTTCACAACCAGTTATTGTTTCGTCATTCGTGATCCAAGATTGACCGAACGAATTGTCATCAACACCCGTTTGAGAGTATTGATTTAATTGATTTTGGATATCAAAAAGAGTTTCCATAGCCTTGTTTTCAAAATTTTCCATTTTATTGCGATGGCCAAATTTTAGCTACAATGTGGTGCATTTACTAATTATCCTATTAGTTATAAAAATAGAAAAACTTATATAAGTTGTCCAATTAATAGACTTTTCTGCTTTTGCCCACGTTTTGAATAGCCAAAAGATGCAGCAGGGAGCCAGAACCCTTTAAATCGGAAGCTCACAACTCAGCCACTAACAAATCCAACTATTACTACGAAGCAGAAAATTGTCAACGTCCATTAATTTAACCACTTAAATAATTTTTCTTTCCGTTTGAGATATTAGATAAGAAATAGAGAAAATTTCTAAGTCCTAAAAAAAACTAAAGAGTCGAGAAATAAGAAAGAAAAAGAAGTGCGTCGAAAAATATCGAAAAATAAAAGTGTCGAAAAATAATAGGCGTCGAAAAATAAAAATAAGAAAGTAGCGCTTCGAAACTTAAAAAGGAATTAAAAACTAAGAATTAAAAGTTGCGTCTAAAAATATTAAAGCTTAAAAGAAAAACTATATCCCAAATGGTAATAACTTAAAAAGGTACTAAAATATAAATACGGCGTCGCAAAATTCTAAAGCACCTAAATCTTAATCTAAAGAAAAAGCTCTTAAGGGATTTTATGACAAAGCCTAAAAATCTAGAAATAAAAATAACTACGGCAAAAACTATGACTTAAAACTAAGTACGAGCGATAAAATACAAATATTACGCTAAAACAAATAAAAAGATACAAAATATAAAAATAATCTTAAAGTTGTAAAAAGTACAATTTTTATAAAAATATTATTTTTATATTTTTATTTTATAAAAGTATTAATTTATATATAAATAAAACTAATTAAAATTTAAAATACAATTTAATTAAAAATTAAAACTAATTATATTAAATTAATAAAGTAATTAGGGTTTAAAAATAATAATAAATAATATTACTCCGTAATTAAAGCGAAAATAGGGTTTCTGTCAGCGCGTCAGAGCAGCTCCGCGAGTTGCAGCGTTTTAAGCCTGCAAACTCCGCGAGTCGTGGAGTTTGCATTTTCGGTTTTTTTTTTTTTTAACTTATGTTTTATATTGTTTTTCTAAAAATATATATATTTATACAAAAATAAATTAAAAATATAGAGTTTTGCCGACTTCCCCAGCAGCGGCGCCAAAAACTTGATGTCGTGCGAGGTGTACGTGAAATACTATATATTTTCGATACGAAAAGTGATACAAACTACACAAGTTTTAATTATTTATTTACAAAATGGATATACCTAAACCTTGCTACAACACTATAGGCAGTGTACCTAATCGTAGAGTAGTATAGTTTTTAGTAAGTCCGGTTCGTTCCACAGGGAGCGGGCTTATTGAACACTATATTTTTAAACAACTATATTTGTACAAAATATATAAATATATATATATATATATATATAATAATATATAAAAGGGGGTTTACCGTTTAATGACCGGTTTGTCGATTTATATTTTAAGCGAAGCGTAAAGTAAATGACGATATTTAACTAACAATATAAAATAAATAACAATAATTAAAATGACAATAAATAAAAGTACGAGGAAATATGAAATAAAATATATTATGCTTATTTAAGCTTCCGTAACCATGATGTTTGACGTGTTGATTTTAAGCTTTTTTGCCCATGGGTTAATTGTCCTTTGTCCTGGATTATTTAATATGTCCGTCTGGTTTTGTCCATAACAGTCCATCGGTCATAAATTTAAAGTGCGAGTGTCCTCGTCAAATTATCCTTATACCAGAAGTCAAATATTCCAACTAATTGGGGACTTAAACTGTAACAAGGTTTTATTACTTTGTTTAATAATTACACCAGGATATCGACTGCGTGTAACTCAAGGTTTTAATACTTTGTTATCAATTATGCCAAGTGTCCTTGTACATAATTTCACCCCTGTTTTAATAATTCTAGTGACTATTAATCCATTCCCGTGTCCGGTTAAATGAACGATTATTCATACATATAAATACCCCGCCCATCGTGTCCGATCGAGTATATGTGGTTATTTATAGGTACGTCCAATTGTAAATCTTTATATTAAAATTAAAAAACTATCATTTAGTTAAACAAATATAAAGCCCATTAATAGCCCATAGTCTAATTTCCACAAGTGTCGTTCTTTTGTCCAAACCCCAATTATGGTACAAAGCCCAATTACCCCGTCTTTAATATTTAGTCCAACATCATGATTACTTTGGCTCAAATAAGCATAATAATAACTTAAGTACGAGACATTAATTTAAAAAGGAGAACATAACTTACATTGAGTATTTATCGCGTAGTGTTACACGGACAGAATTTCGACTTCAAAAACCCGTAAAATAACCTTTACATAATCCGAACTAATCTAATATAAAACTACCCTATACTATATATATTATATATATATATATTTATTTATTTATTACAGAGTATTATTATTATTATTTATTATTTTTATCGAACGAATGCATGGCCTTTTATAGGCGTTTTGATTTCTGACAGCTCCGCGAGTCGTGGAGTTTTTGGCCTTCAAACTCCGCGAGTCGTGGAGTTTGAAAATCCAGCTCAGGATCCTTTGTCTCATAGCTTGTCGACATGATTATATATATATTTATAATATATAAATAATTTATATAATTATTTATATATTATATTTTATTCTTGTGCATAGTTGACTCATAATTTTTGGTCCATTGCGTCGGGCGTTGATAGTTGACTCATGTCCCGGTTCCGGATTTTCGAACGTCCTTGCGTACAATTTAATATCTTGTACTTTGCGTTTTGTAACTTGTACTCTTGTCATTTTGAGACGTTTCTCATCAATAAATTGAACCTTTTGAATTGTATTTTGTACATTTGAGCTTTTTGGACGTTTGTGTCTTCAAATCTTCATTTTCGCCTTTTGTCTTCGCACTTATTTATTTAAACAATTACAATGAAAATATAATACAATTACATATGTAAACCTATTATTTAGGAGGGATATTGCTATAAAATATATGTTCCTTTTTAGCCTTATCAATAACCCAATTCCCAGCATCACCAGTTTGAAAGAAATAGCGAAATAAGTCAACAGAAGGCTGGCGCTTTGCACATATATTCAACAGCCAGGATCTTTTTGATGGCAAGAGGGTTAATAATCGAAACATGGACTTTAAAGTAATCAAGAACGCTAAGGAAAAATGATGAAATAGGGATCATAAGGTTGCATTCTGTAAATGATTGCATGTACATTCCGACGTAATCTGCCGAAAAGTCCAGCATGAACTTCCCGGATTCCAGCAAAATTATGTCGTCTCCTTTAAGACCTAGGGTTTTACAGAGGTGTTCACAGCGTTCGGGGGTCACAACACTAGAAATAGATCGAAACCCTACTTTAGCCATAACAAAATAACAGAAAAAGATAGCAAGTTGGGAGCAATACCTTTTTGAGAATTAAAGAAGATGATCGGATGATGAAGATAAGCAAAAGAAAAAAGAAAGCAAAAAAATGAAAGAGAAATATCAAAGTCTAACTCTTTATTACCCTTAAGCAGAAAACCGTCCCATCAGTTACAGAGTTACTTTGGTACCCGTACCGGCAAATTACCATTTCACCCTTCAAGCCTATTTAAACAGAAAAATTTTAGCAGGGGCAAAAAGGTAAATAGTACCCGGGTAAATAATTGCTGGGATCAGAGACGTCAAATCAAGTAATCAAGTGGCAGATTGAGTTTAATTCAACAAAGCTTGGTCAGAAAGCTTCGTAAAATTAAACTGGAGGGCTTGATAGTGTATCCCCCCGTCAAGATAAACGAAGCTAAGCTAACGGAGATATCGCGCCTAACGAGGATAGATGACATAAGAATGGATCACAAGAACACATATGTCAAATACAAATCGAGGGCGGGATATCCTCAAATCCAAATAAAGGCGCTCAAATGATAAAAGAAGAATGCTACCAAAGTAGAATCCCAATATTCAGAGTTGGTACGAAACCACTTCCGTTATACGAAGCAATAGTAACGAAGGAACGTGGTGACGAAGAGATCACGGTTACCAATGGACAAGGACTTCTCCTAAAGTCACAAGATTACCTAGACTGAAGGAGAGAAGTAAGCGGGTTGACCAAACTCGCTTCCACTAACATCCAAATGACAAAAGAGGAATGTTGCAGGGTAGCTTTCTTGAGCCAGCAGGAGTTGCAGTCGGCCGAAGGGAAAGTCCCCTTTGTCTCATCAGAGATCGCCTCGAAGACTGAATCTACCTAGAAAGCTGGTGATAGAGCTATTGCCTAACCCTATAAAAAGGAGAACATGATCTCTGGAGAAGGCATTCACTCTAAGTCATAATTATTCACATGCAATACTCTCAATAAGTTACCTTCGTATCTTGGTGGCGTAAAGTACGATACCTTCGTACTACCTTCGGGGAATCGCCAACAAGCATACATTCATTATCATATCCCGTTATATTACCCATTCAGTGATCATACCTCAATATCCTTGTTTCGTCAACAAGGGTTACCAAGAATTGTACAAACGGCTCCTCATTTAATTAATCTGATCCTTTCTTATTCAAAATCTAATCAGCAAATGATCTACCCTCCTCCGTATTCTTAAAAGGCACATTAACCCGAGACTCTTTATTAATAAGATTAGTACCTGGTTTTGTGTTAACCTTCGCATTGACCTTCGATTGATTAACTTTATGGAATTTAGCAAGAACCACATAAGGATGGAACGATCCCAACCACATCAATCGATTTTCCATAGCAATATTAATTTTAACACCCATAAAACGAATAAAACCAAAACGCTTACCAGAAATCGTTTTCTTATTCGCTATAAATGCATCAACTAAGCATCCATAGCTATCTAACAGGTTCCATAGCCCACTCCTATCTAGATGATATGTAAAATTGGACACAATAATGAAACATTATCATTCGAAACGTCTTTTTCAAATTGCATGTTGATCCTCCGATACACCGGTTTACTGTTCCTTCTTTATTTGAAGAACCATCCATCCTTTGCTCGAATCGTAGTAGTATTCCCCACCTTCGTTGTTTGCACTTAATCCCGACGATGATTCACGCCGGAATTCGAAACCCCAGAAAAATCAGAATCGCAGCCGAAAATTTTGGAGAGAATTTGAACGGGTTTTTTTCTTTGAAGAATATATTAACATTTGATAAAATGCAAAGGAACCAAATGGTAAAAATCACTTGTACAAATGTCTTTTGAGTTAAAAAGTTCAAAAACTAAACCAAAGCTACTCTTTTCGAGCTACAGAAGTAGGATTTTACTATTTTAGGAAGTTGCCCCTTGATATTCTCCTAGCAATAACTCCTCCACCCCCTTAGTCGCTTTACTGCAATAATATCAAAGAGTTTACTTTTAAGAGCATGATATAACCACATGCAAAAGCAAGTTTTTCAATAATGTGCAAGTGTACGTGCAAACTGTTAGTGTGTAGAAAAGTGATTAATATTATTATGTATGATTAAAGTTGTAGGTCACATATAAATAGAATAGGATTGAGCAATTACTAAACCTGAGTGGACTAGATAAGCAAACGGGCTCTTATAAAATACAGGCTAAATAATTCAATATATATATATATATATATTTATATATATATATATATATATATATATATATATATATATATATATATATATATATATATATATATTTTGTTAAAAAGCCTAGGATGAATTTGAAGCCGAAAAGATCGAAAAGTTATTGCAGATAGTTATTATCTTAATGATGAATGATAACTATTGATTCATGTTATCACGAATTTGGTAATCGCCACCTCACCTCAACCATTTGATGGAAGGAGTATGGGTGGATCTTCTGTTGTATGATGCATAAGTTCTTTATCCTATTAGTTTATTGTGTTTGTTGCAAGATGCATTGATCAAACTTAAAATTTTGATCTTTAAGTTTAATGAATTGAACAAATTATTAGTTAGTCTATTAAGTACATTGGTGAAGGGTGTTTATCATTTTTAGTGAAAAGGGTAAATTAGCTTGTAAATTAACAATTAGAACCTCCCATGTTTATAACTTGATTTATATATTTCTTTATAAAATGTAGCTCCGTGGAAGGTTGCGGGTGCTAGACTTGTGCTTGAAGATGGATCCATTTGGAGAGCAAAGTCATTTGGTGCTTCAGGGACTCAAGTTGGTGAAGTTGTATTTAATACATCATTAAAAGGGTGAGATTAAGTAAACAAAGTCAGCTATATGGTTCATTTCACAACAATTTTGAAGTTTTTATTTTAAGCTTGTGTGAAATATTTCTATTTTATGATTCATCGAAAAATAATTATCATTCATCGAAAAATAATTATCATTCATCAAATAGTTATCATTCATCAGACAATTATCATTCATCAAATATTTATCATTCATCGAAAAACATTTATCATTCATCAAACATTTATCATTCATCAAAAAACGTTTATCATTCATCGAAAAGCATTTATCATTCACCAAAAACATTTATCATTCATCGAAAAAAATTATAATTCATCGATTTATCATTCGGTTCATTTTCGAGTTAACGGTTTAAAACTAAATATTGAACACTTTGCAAAATCTTTGTGTTACGATTTGACCTTTAAGGGCCTGTTTTGTATAATTACTCAGCAATTTTAAATTTTATTACGATATATACTAAAGCTTATGAGTTCATGAACCCTAAAAAGTTACTATTATTTTTTTTAGTTACATTTTATCTAGAAGTAAGGCTATTCATTGTTATTGTTATAATGAGAAATTGCCAATCAAGGTATCTTATATTTTAGGCACCTACAGTATTCATTTCAAGATGTACAAGTTGAAGCTAACAGTCGATCAGATTTCGAAGGACGACTTTTTATCCTTCTCAAAATCTGGAAAACCCAAAAATGTATATCTACAGTTTTATCATTCATCAGTTTTTGTTTTATCATTCATCAGTTTTTTTTATCATTCATCAGTTTTTTTATATCATTCATCAGTTTTTTTTATCGTTCATCATATTCTTTTTTATCATTCATCAGTTTTTTTTTTGTCATTCATCAGTTTTTTCTATCATTCATCATATTTTTTTTTATCATTTACAAGGTATTTTATAATTCATCGGTATTTTATCTTTTATCATTTAGTTGGCTATTCTTATCATTCATCATTTATTTTTTTAATCTGTCGGATATTTTTACCACTCATCGGATATAATTCATCACTTTTCTGGTGGATGTTTTATAACAAATCTGGTAACAGTAATCACCACGTGAGTTTACCGATTCAAATTTTCAGACACATAACTATCTAGGGCATGCGGGCTTATACTCATACATAAAGTGCAATTTTGTCATCCATCCTACAGAGGGTAATAAATTTCATCTCTGTTAGATTAGTTATTTGTTAAATGATGTATTTTTTTTGTTTTAACCTGCAGTTGATGGTGAATTTCATCAAGACATAAATATATTGAAAAGTAGGATTACACCTGACACGAAGTGGGACAAAGTCAAGGTTAGTATAATCTCCCCCCCCCACCACTTGAAGCTCACAGGTTGTTTGAAATATGTAGGTTGTGGTATATAGTATTAAGTATGTTTTCATCGTTGATATAAAAGTAACGATGTTTTCAGCAACTTTGAGCAAGGAGATTCGCCCTTTCTGTAAAACAATCCACCCTAGAGTATGGGCCCGTGTTTTGACTCCCAAATCGGCAGTGTTCAACTTGTTTTAGTTAAAGGACCGAATAAAGGAGCTCCTGAAACCGAGCTCGTAGAAAAGAGCGATAGAGGCTATAGAGTAATTTTCAGTAACTTACTGATTCCCGATTAGGTGGATAGTGATGGTTATAGTATTCCAAAAGTTGGTGATTATGTTGAAGTTAGGATATTGAAATCGTCAAGAGCATCACTGTTTAGAGCTGCACTCGGTATTAATACGACGAGTTCTTATTATAAAGTTGCACAAGAAGAAACTGTTGCATCTTTGTAACTTGTATGTTTTTGTTTAAGCTATTTTGGTTTAAGTTTACTTAATAAGCTACTTATAACTACTCTTATGTACTCATTATAGTTCAATTCAATGCTAATTACTTTGTGAATATATGGTTTTATTTTAAGAGCTCGATATCAGTAGACAAGTTTCTTGCTGTTATAAGGATGAATGTTTTTCAAATACCGAATTGATGGTTTGGTTTTGATGTGTGAATATTATCTTCTCATTCATTGTATATATATGTACTTTTATTTTTGTTTCATTTATCAGCTTTTTTTATTATTCATCGGATATTAATCATCTTATATTCATTTATCGGATCGGATTATTTTATCTGGAGTGTCTCGACAATTCCAAACATATTTTGTGATTTATGAAAGTATTCAAAAAAAAAAAAAAAAAATATGATCATAATAGTTATAGTTACTCATTCATTAGATTTTGTTTATCATTCATCCGATTTTTTTTATCATTCATCAAAATTTTAGTCATTGTTATATTTAAACTTTAGTAGTTGTTATCATTGGTCGACTATATAGTTTTCTAATACATCATTTTATTCCTCATAACATTCATCATAAAAGATAGAGCTTACAAATCGTATAATGCATACATTCATCATAAAACTCAATAGGCGAATAATATTATTTAATATATTTTTTCCCAATTGTATATCGAATGCTATAAAGTCATTCGAAATATAGTTTTCATTATTATTTTTATCATTCATCATTTTTTTATCATTCATCAATTTTTTTTATCATTCATCATATTCTTTTTTATCATTCATCAGTTTTTTTTTTAATTATCATTCATCAGTTTTTTTAACAATCATCATATTCTTCTTTTATCATTTACCCATTTTTTTTTTATCATTCATTGGTATTTATATCTTTTATCATTCGTCGGGTATTCTTATCATTCATCATTTATTTTTATAACTATCGTGTATTTTTACCATTCATCGGATATAATTCATCACTTTTCTGGTGGATGTTTTTATAATAAATCCGGTAGGGAGAATCACCGCGTGAGTT
Source organism: Rutidosis leptorrhynchoides (assembly GCF_046630445.1). Taxonomy (NCBI): domain Eukaryota; kingdom Viridiplantae; phylum Streptophyta; class Magnoliopsida; order Asterales; family Asteraceae; genus Rutidosis; species Rutidosis leptorrhynchoides. The sequence continues at coordinate 321,858,661 of NC_092342.1, read as the reverse complement.
TACCGATGCAACTTTTTAGACACATAACTATCTAGGGCATGCGGACTTGTACTCGTACATCAAGTGCAATTTTGTCATCCATCTAACAGAGTGTAAACTCACGCTGAATGATAAAAAAAAATTCGACGAATGATAACAATAAATATCTGATGAATGATAGAAACTCGTGATTACAGTTATGATTCATCAACATGATTATAAACAAGTACATAACATAACATAGACCATAAACAAGAACTAAATATTAATCACCATACAAATGATAACATTCATCAGACAAAATGTTAACATTCATCAACATAACTTGATTCAAAGATTGATCTTCATCAGGCTCCTTCACAACATCATCAGGATTTTCTTCTTCTAATTGAAGATTCACTGCATTTTTTTCTTCGATTCTTTGCAATAGATTTATTGTAAAACAATCAAACAAGTTTGACTGTAGTTAAAAAGAAAAAATAATTAAAAAATAACTATAATTCATCCAATAGTTATCATTCATAAAAAACTGTTATCATTCATCAAAATGTATGATAATAATCGTGATGAATGATTAATTTATCATTCATCAAACGAGTGATGAATGATTAATTTATTATTCATCACTTGTTTTTCATTAATGATAAATTAATCATTCATCACGATTATTATCAGTCATCACGATTTTTATCATTCAGCTACCCAAGCCATCCGACCCGCCCATTTGGCCACATCAAAATCTCAGGACTCATTGTAGACAGAAACACATCTGTTATCATGGGTACATAATCAGTACCTTATATAATAGACTGCATGAAGTAAATGATAATATAAATCTAAACTACTAAAACAGTTGTAACAGAAACAAGCAGTATAAAAAGAAGAAGCAATAAGTAGTATCACTTGAATAGCAATAATCATTCAATTAAATAAATAAATAACTTAATAAGCATACACTTTTACATGTGGAAATGAAAGCCATCTATTCTTACAAAGATCCAACTTTAAAAATTCAACATGCATACTTTATCAATCTGTTAGTCCAAGCAAAAGAGTTTGTGGAGTTCAACTTAAAAGAAATATTAACAAACATAATCAGCACGAATATTAACAAAGGTTGGGCAAATTCCACATAAGTCATATAATTTTTCTCAAACAAGGGAATTGAAATGGCATTTCATCACACACAATCAATAAATCAAATTGATACAAAAATATTTAAAAGTACACATCATCAATATCTGCATAAAACATTTAGAATAAAATAATAAAACTCATACCGTGTTCTGTCCAAGAGGAGCTCCAAGAGCCAATTGGTCAAAAGTCAAACATTCTCCACCAGCCTTCTCAATCTTTGCCCTAGCAGTCTCAGTAAACCTTAACGCAGTAGCCTTCATTGCATGGAATCTCAGGCACACGAACATCATCTGTAACTGTACCAACAATCACAACAATCTTCTCCTCCTAAATTTATTTAAAAATAAAAAATCAGAATTAAACACAAATCCCCACACAACACTTTCAAATAAATAACAAACCACATCAAATATACACATGAATTGTAAAGGAGCATGAACTTCACCAATTTGAATTCGCAAAGGAAACCGTTTTAGTGTGTGATTCCGACACGAAATTTGCTCTAAATCGTTCCAATAACACTTTCCGATCATCACTTTGTCAAACCACATCAACATATATTATAAAAAAAAGACTTAAACCTATCACTAACGAAGCAAACCTGATGCAAAACAGTTCATCCTTAAGTTCACCATCAAAAAAATCAACAGCATGCCACACAAACGACTTCTCATTACCGGCATGCTCTTGAACGAACATTGTAGCAATAACTACAAACAACACATACAAATCAATAACTAAACCTTTGACATATTCAGATCCATTAAAATAGATGTGTACGAGTTAAAAAAAGAATATAAGTGTATGTGTTCATACGTAGATGATAACACATGTGGTTAATATATGTATAAAACATGAATAAATCTGAATTAATCAAATTAATCTTCTTCCTTTAGCCAATGATATCTAACTAGATGAATAACCATGTAATAAGTGCATACAACAAATTATATGATTAATTAATTTTACTTATATAAAAACAATTAAATACATATACACACTATACATCAATTTATACAGTGAAACGGAATCGTAAGCTATCGTATCTGCAAAACCTAGCAATTACAAGTCAGTGACAAGATTAGTTAACGAAATCATGTAAAAATCACCTTTAAGAGAATCATTACAAGCAGAATCGACGGAGAACTTTCCAAAACCGGTTAGAACGCGAGTTATGGGGTCTCTACGACCGGATTCGATAACCGGTTTACATGAAATTGAGGATGAATCGAAGGTGTTACGGTTCAAAATTCGACCGGCGATTGATCGGAGGTTATTCAAGATATCCATAGCATTACGCAAACAATGGAATTGGTATTGTATGGGGTGGTTGTTGCTATCTGCAGTTAGGGTTATACGAATTGTGAGACAGGCTGAAGAATGATCTAATCCAGCCCTAAATCAATTTGTATACATGAATGATGATTATACCCCTCCGCGTTTTTAACTATAAAATCAGACTTTTTATTAGAAATCATGAAATGTGAAGTCCATATTCACTTATCCAGTTTGTACCCCATTTAGTGCTTATCCATGGATTGGTCCACTATATATATATATATATATATATATATATATATATATATATATATATATATATATATATATATATATATATATGCATAGACAATATCAGTCTAACATCCCCGCATTTGTAGCGGGAGTTCGGCGAACGCTTAACTCTCTTATATTTAATTATATTTAATTTTTCATACGGAAAGGAGACGAATAAAAAGTCTCAAATACCGTTTCTTCTCATCCACCAATATCCCACAAAAGAAGTAACTCTCTTTTCTTTCCTTTTTTTTTTCTTTGTACGATGAAGAACGTGCGTGACACAATTTTGACGGTGGTATGTGTAATTTTGTGAAAACAAGAATTGTGATGATGAATATAACGGCGGCTTTCAATAGAGGGTTGTGTGAGTGGTTAGGTGTTTAGGGTTCTGGCATCTAATACCATGTTAGTGTGTAGAAAAGTGATTAATATTATTCTGTATGATTAAAGTTGTAGGTTACATACATATAAATAGGATTGATCAACTACTAAACCCTAGTGGACTAGATAATCAAACGAGCTCTTATAGAACACGGGCTAAATAATCTAATATATATATATATATATATATATAGACAATATCCGTCTAACACAAACGAAATAAATTGACAGACTGAGCCAAGTAACCATGAACCCATAACCCATTTGCGTCGAAGGTTACTAGGTTTGTAAGTTCTTTTGGTGCACAACTGCACAAAATTAGTTCACTTGAGAGAGCAACATTAGTCAATAGATATGATTGCGATGATTGTATCAGCCATAAGGGAATGACTAATTTGTAGACGTTGCGTATGATGAGCTGGCTGGGTGATGGATCAAAACGATAACACTAGTACTTTCTAGTGCAAGTGGGACCACCAAAATTTTAGACCCACAAACATTGCTTTTTTAACCCCCTTTCAACACTTATTTAAGCAAATGTGGGCTAAGTATGTTTAGACAAGCTATTATATTATTACATTATATTATACTACATACTATTTACGGACAATGCCCACCAACCTAAACCCGCCACATCATCAACATCGCCACAGTATAACAGTAACCAACAAGGGTATTTTTGTCATTTTACACCATATTGCAAAAAAAAAAAAAATTGAAACAAATCTGATAAACAAGATCATACACCAAAATTGACAATTTATTATACATTGTAAAAAAAACAAAAAAAAAAATTACTACTCAACCGCTAACCACCTTCCACCACCGCCATAAGTCAATTGACACCACCACCCTCATCGGGAACAAACTACGCGACTGCCACCACCAAAAATATTAATAATCAATATACAAAAACAGATTTAAAAAGGTACATATGATATTAACAAGGATCTTAAAAACCATGACAAAATCAGATCTGAAAAACATATACCTAATCATCAACAACTAAGACCTTCAATCACCAACGATAGCCAAATCCGCTAATTACAACCGTCGGTAGCTACTATTGTCAACCAGATCTGAAAAAAAAAACAAATCTGAGGGAAAAAAAATCTACATATATACACATACCTGAAAATCTTAAAAGTAAACATGATTGATATTTGGAAAGTGTTGCTGTTTCGCCGGGAAAAAGTGTAGACAGCGGCGGAGCAAAGTGGACAGTGGCGGAGCAAGGTGGACAGGAGAGTGATTTTAGTTTAGGGTTTGTGAAATAGTAAAAGTCGCATGTGGACGATGAATTTAGGTGCTATCCGGCGGAGTACTGCCGGAATAAACGGTGGTGTTTCAATGGTTACGGCTGTTGGTTGGTTTTTTACGGTGGTCAGTGGTGGCATCTTTGAGAGAGAATTAATGAGAAAGTGGGGAATTATTTGTTGAAAGAGAAAATAGGTAGATGGGCGAAATCTTTACAGCTTTATTCATACTAAAAAAAATAGAGATAAAAACTCCGTAAAAAAAGTGGCACTAGATTTCATGCCCTTTTAATGGGCTTTGGCCCAACTTAATTGACTGTATGGCTTTTATAAAATAAGAAGAAAAAAATACAGAGTAGTAACAAACATGTTTTATACACATACGAAAAATTAGTTATGTTCCTTAATGTGGACATTAAATAGGTAGATTTGGTGACTAAATATGAGAACCGTTACCAAAATTATAGGCAAGTAATAAGGTTTTATCAGTCAACTGGAAGTGATATATGTTAATTTAATTTAATAACTATTTTCGTTTGATAAATTTTGAGGAATGAGTTAAAACTGGTTGTAAACTAAATAAAATGTAGTTTGACACAATATATAAAATTATGTTTGTGAATGTTAGATAATCATGCGTAAATGTGTTTTTAAAAGCCACTATAAAATAAATGAATAATTAGTCTCCCAATATTTTACAATTTTTAATTCTATTTTTTTTTTAAAGGCAAATGCAAATTAGTCTCCCAATATTTTTACTTCTAAAATTAAGTGTGGGCTCGAATAATTTCATGCCGTTCCTAAGCGCAGTAACACAAACTACTCTTTCTATAATGATCAGAAGAGCATATATTCCCATCTTTTCAATCTCAATATTATAATTATATTATATTGTATTATAATTATATTATCAAATTCGATTTTAACCTATCAATTGACGTTGACCGGTTAATTAAATGGATTTTGGAAAATCGGAAGAGTAATCGACTTTTATACAACACTGTACATAGGCATGCCAAGGACTTTGGCTCATTCATATTTTTTAACATTCAGTTAACCCACTTGATCATTACCCGGCTAAAATCACCCCACAAACGATCGTTAACCGCATTTTTAAAACGTCCGATTAAATGTTTGTTAACAGACCATAATCACCTCGCAGTTGCACCACAAATTTTATAGTCATTTTTTGAAATTGCATTGTATTTATATGAAATCATAAACACAAACTTTTTCCAAACCGCCGCGAAGCGCGGTCCCCTTAACTAGTTTTAATGCATGTATGATCTGACTTATACTTTAAATTGTATGCATTCAGCTACAACTCAAATGACTTACACCCATGTGTAGTCGTTCTAGGACCTTAGATTAAACGTTATACCTAGATTAGAGGCGGAAATCACTAAACTAGGATGAATCGAATACGTTGTTCACTTTGGAATCAATATAACCAACAATATGTTGATAGAATCGACGCCTAGATGATTGTATTCGGTTGGGGTATGGTCTGGGACAATGGTAACAGCAAAATACGACGGCAAGTGAGTATAGGGTGTGTAACCTAACAATGTAACCCGACTTCCCTATTTATACACCATTAAAGCAACCATCGGCCGGTGGTCTCTGACCTTCGGCCAGTGGTGTTCGTCCCTCGACCGATGGTCTCTACCATCGGTCAATGGTCTGAGCTGCCAACCAAACAGCTCGAACCACTTTATGTCAATACATTAATCAAACCAAACACAATGTATTAATGACATAGTCCTTACACGACTGAAATATCAAAGACAAAACGAATAGAACATATTACAATCATAGAACTTGGGATTATGCACCAACAAACTCCCCCTAAGACCTAGTTCTATATCAAAAAATCTTCAGTCGTCAACCAATTCATTCGTACGGATCGATCACCATGTTGTTCAAGTAGCACAGCTTAGCCACTTTCACATACTGTTCATCCTGCACCTTGTTCTTGCGTCGATAAAGCATACGATTATAATATAACATGAAAATGTCAGCCTCGGTACAGTTTCGCAGCCAAATCGGATCCAACACACGAATGCACTCAATATCATTCTCATTCACCTTATCAAGCACAATCACAGCTTCCTCTGCACGGTCATCATAATACCACCATCTGAATCTCGGACTCCAGTTCTGAGGCAATTTCCTTAAAGGTACCTTCTTCATAGTCTTTGCCCGCTTGTACTTCACAATGCGTTTAGATTCACCGGTTCTCTGATCGACCATGTAGCTAATTCTCGGAAACTGTGGTCTAAAACCTTCCCAATCCTTTGATTTGAACGCAATTTGAATCTTCTTTACCAACAGTAAAGATCGATCGTTCATTCCACAATATAACATTTTCAATCTGACAATTTGCATCAGCTCAAAATATGGTAACTATTTAAATTCATGACCATGCTTAAAGTAATCAACACTAAATTCTTATTTCACTGCAAACATGTTGAATTCTTCAATGTACGCCCAGGCTAGAATTCTTCCCTTCGCCCCTTTTCTCAAATTAATCATCTTCAAATACTTTGGCTCAAGCTTTGGTTTCTCACAATATTTTCTAATTCTCAAAATATCTCTCCAATCAACTTCTAACTTTTCAGTTCTTTCCTTATGATATTTGACTGGAAAAAATCCTTCAGGCAGGACTTCAGTTCGTTCTTTCTCTTTACACTTTCGATCCAAAAGTTCATCATTTGTTCTAAACAATTCCTCAAAACCAGGAAGATCTTCATTCTTATCATTTCGATATGTAGGAAAATCTTCATGAATAACATCTTCAACTAAACCATCAAGATCTCTATCACTTAGATCCTCATTAATCTCTGGACCAAAAGATTCATCCTCAGATGGAGAATCGTCGGATTGTGCGTCAGCTGCTTTTGCTTCCTCTTGCTCTAGACGCACCAGTTCGTCCAGCTCTTCTCTAGAGAGGTTGTGAGGGATCTCTCCCTCTTCTAGTTAATCATAAACAACAGAATGCTTGAGCTCATCCTGTTTAGAAAAGAAATCACTAAAACTATAATCAACTTTAAGAGGAATTACTGACAGTGCAGTAGCATGTGAAGAACTAGGAGCCTCCATCATTCTGTTACCTGGCTCATCCTCATTAATCTCAATCAAATCAAACTTTTCTTCCCAAACAGTCACCTTTGCAATAGCTGAGGCTGCCAACTCTCTTGCTTGTGCAACTTCTCTCTTTGCTTCAGTCAATAACAAGGACTGATCACCAACCTTCTTATGCAACAGATCAACTTGCATAGTTAACCTATCAACATCCTCAGATTTAACTCGGTTCTCCTCTGTCATCTTCTCAAACTTTTCTTCCATCTCTTTTCTCATTCTCAAATTATCAGCCATGGCTTGAACATACAGATCGTTCAAATTACGAAGAGTCGAGGAACCAACACCTCCTTCAGTTCCAGCATGAGTTGGAGCTTCCGGAGTAGGAGTATAAACAATCTCTTGGGAGACTTTTTGAACCACAAGTGGTGACTGTTGTGTTGATGGACGTTGCTGTTGTGAAGTTTGTTGTCCTTGAGTCTGCGGTGTCGGTGTCACCGTTTGAGTTCCAGCTGATGATCCACCAGCATCTTTATAAACCAGCTTGAACCTCATTTTCAATTTCAGCTTTGTTGAGACCTGAGAACTCTCATCTTCAACCATTCTCCTTTTTGATCCCCTAGAAACATCATCAAAACCAACATCAGGACGAACATCTCCTGTCTCATCAACTAATGCACCCATACCAGATCCATCAACAGTCTGAGTATTTATCAGTTGATCCACTTCCTCATCGCTATTAGCCACCTCAAAATCAGGCTCTCTATCAGAAACACTAGTCTCATTTCTCCATTTCTTTCTTGGAGGACACTGATAGTTTTCCCTCACAAGATGACAAACTAGCTTGCCATCATCATCACTCTTCTTCTGATTCAGTCGGTTGAAAGTAAGATCTGTCATATGCTTCAAATCAATGATATCTTTCTTCAATCTTGGCAAATCAACAGTTTGACGGTTGATCATAATTTGTAAGAACCTCGGATAAATCAAATATAACTTGCTGATCACATTCTCCACCAGCAAATCAAAGATAACTCCCGAGAAATTGAAATCAGCCTTCAAAACCAAAGCAGCAAACATTCCCTGATAGATCTCACTCAATTCATCAAATCCACCTTGTAATGGACTTAAACACCTCAGCACAACAAGCGACAAATATCTATACGGTGGAGTGAATCCACTTCTTTTAATCGTAACTCTCGTGATATCACCAGTATATTTGCACCTTAAAACACATCCAGTAATCTTTGTGTTTGACAACTTCTTCGGCATGTTCTCATCATCCTCGAACAAGAAAGTGTTTCAAATTGTATCTTCAGATATCTTAATCTCCTGACCACAAACAGTACTTACAATAACCTTCCTGTCATCTACAGTCTCAATCCTTGCATGTTCCCAGAACTCTCTCTGATGTGAGTAATATGCTGTACAGGGCATAGCGATAGCTGCAAATACTCTTGAACGTTTCAGAAACTCGATTACGCCCTTGTATTTACCAGCATTATGACCTTTCTCATTTAGACACGCAGTGAGATTGGAACCACTGTTAGCTTTCAACCCTGGAAGATCAATAAATAACGGACCCCCTGATGACTCAGTATCTGATTCATGTGCAACGTTTTCTGGATCTGCTTGAACACCTGACATCATGAAAATAACTGCAAACACAATTCAAATCAGCACAGAGTATTCATGACTTATTAGACAACACAATGTGGTCATAACAGAATATGTTACATCATTCAGTCTATAAGATCAAGATCACAATTACATGTCCGAAGTACGATTATTACAGACATAGAATAGTGTATCAATGCTAACAGACTAGCATCATCAAATTACATACCAAGCTGGAAATACATAAGAACATAATCAAACACAGACACGTGAAAACAGAATCACCTATCCCACAATGGGATTCTCTGGCACAAGCTTCTTGACGTGATGAACCACGCCAAGTTTCTCAAACAAGTTATGCAATAATGCTGCATACAGAAATGGCTCTTCCATCTCAAGAAAATCTCTCATCACATGAATGAGAAAATGACCCATATTCACTTGAATACCCTCGAGTAGGCAATACAAAAGCAGAGCTTCAGTACCAGATAATAGATTATCTTCTTCTCTTCTAAAGGTCACATTACTTTTGATTATTCTCAAATGTATCTCATGTTGATATGACACATCGTCATCACTAATCTCAACCCTACCAGCATTAACTACTCTCTGGCTTGCATATCCTTGCAATTATATCAGACAGTTTGAATCTGTTGGGAATCTTTCTTAGATCTTTGCTAGGATACAGTATTTTAATACCAGTGTGAGGAATACCTAAAAGATTTGAGAATTCCTCCATGGTCCACTTATACTGTTGGTCAAATAAGCATGAGTGCACAAATCTCTTCTTACTATCTTCTAAGGCCACATTGGCATAGAATTCCCACAACAATTCAGGACAATAGTAATCCCTGATGTCCAAGAATGCTTGACAACCAATTTGTTCCCAACGGCTATAGGTATGACGAGTCGCAATGACCTTCTGTTCCACTAGAATGGGTCGTCCTCTAGCTAGAATTCTCCTACGGTCGATGTTAAACATCCATTGTCCAACAAAGGAACCACCTAACATTCTAATACAAACTACAAGCACTAGTATTAGATAGGCATAACAGAAATTACCAGAAACCTAAGAAGTCATTCAAATTCAACACAAAACTACACCATCGGTCCAATTAAGTGACCATCGGTCGATGGACTAGACCATCAGTCCGATGGTCTAGACCTACGGTAGTTGGTCTAAATACCACCAAAAATTTTACCATCTGATCGACTTGGTGACCTATGGCCTAGTGTAAAGCCCTACGGTCGAGTGTAAGACACCATCGGTCGAGGGTCAGAGACCTCGGCCGAGGGTAGTTCATCAGATCTGTTTTTACCCAATTTCTCAAATCGATCAATCTATTGTTTTTGGTTTGATTCTAAAGAGGCCGATTAACACAAATACATCATCAATTTTAACAGTTAATGGCCAAAAGTCACTCGACTAGCATTTTTTACATCGAACATAAAATTAACGATTTAAAACAAATGAAAACGAGTTAGATTACCTGGGATACGGCGCTGAAACCACAAAGAAAAGATACACTAAATACACGGTTATAAACTCCTATCACCAATACTTGAAAATCAATCGGAAAAATCTCACCAAATACACCAAGTGACTGACCCGATCGACTCTGGATCCTTTTATACCCTCTCAGTGACCATCGGCCGATGGTCTGGTCCTTCGGCCAGTTGGTCTTGACAATCGGTCGATGGTCATAGACCTACGGCCGAGGGTATAGACTGTCGGTCGATAGTCTTAATTTTGAAAATTTTAAAACTTAAGGCTTTTCTCACTCGATTTTTTTTATCCCTTTTCACATCCACTCCCCCTGGGACTGATCTCTATAGTATAAAAATTAAGCACACTTTATTTCCTTGAGTTCCAAACAGCTTATTTCCAGATTTAAAGAAAAACACAGAGTTCCTTACACAGTGAAACTTTCAGAAAACTGATTTGTCATGCCTAAACTTAAACCATAAATGCACATGCAAGTAACAAAAACCGCACCTATTTTGGATTTTCAGATATAGAAGCACATGCAAAGCTATACATCAAACTACAATATGAGATCCGGTGTGTCATGATCAGCAAAGACATATTCATCAGATATTTTAACATCATATGTCTGTTTCAGCTTATAACATCAATTATATTAATCACTTACTTAACCACAAATCAGATGTTATTATCATGAAATCAGATGAAGCAGTTTATCATGAACCACACTAAGAAAAGCATAACACATGTTTTTGTGAGTTGACATAACAAATTGATTTAATATCTTAATTCGGGGATCAGAACTGAACCTTATTGACATGGTATCCCACAATTCAGTCATTAACTTACTTGATAAAGCATATTCAGAACAACTTTCAAATATATCGATAAACATTTACCAACTTTCACCCTAGACTTCGATGATCACGTTATATTAATTACTTTAACATTTCCAATACCAGATTTTGATCACAAAGTCAGTCCTCATTTGAGATCGCACAACGTTTCAGGTAGAACAATTGAGCACAACATGTTGACGCTGTCCTCTTATCACATCTATGTACTTTCAATTTGATTAAACAGAACCATCTCATGATGTTTCTAGCAACCCTGTCAGTCATGAGCTTCTACCATAAACTTACACTTTTTGTTTCAGATAACATTGTTTGTCTCAAATTTATTGCATACTTTAAAATGACGCATACCGGCCGCTATAAACCCCATACTTAAACGGAAATCGTATGATGTATGATGTTTGATAGATGGTAGTGATATATATATTTGAAGGTTGTCTTCCGTGTAAGAAAGGGAAATAGACAAGAAAATCTCAAGCATCCAAGAAACATCATTCTGTTTGTATTCCTTTGGAGTTGTTGCATATGGACCTCTTTGGTCCAGTTAACTGCAAGACTATCACAGGAGAATTATATTGTTTGGTAGTTACAGATGAGTATTCACGTTTCTCCTGGGTTGTGATGCTAAAGCATAAATCAGATACTTTCGAGCACATTAAAGTTTTAATTCTGAAGCTTGAAAGTTTATATAAGTTGAAAGTTAGAAAGATTCATACCGACAATGGTACGGAGTTCAAGAACAACAACATGCTGCTATTTTGTAATGAAAAGGGGATACAACAATAGTTCAGTCCTGCTTATACACCTCAGTCAAATGGGTAGCTGAAAGAAAGAATAGGACGTTAATTGAAACCCCAAGATCTATGCTAGCTGATGCATGCTTACCTATTGTTTTCTGGGGAGAAACCGTGAGCACAGCGTGTTATGTGATGAACAGAGTTCTAGTGGTGAAGAGACACAGTAAGACGTGTTATGAATTGTTGCACAAGAGAAAGCCTAACATTAAACATTTTGAACCCTTTGGTGCACCTTGTACAATTCTAGTACGAGACGCTGGAGGAAAATTTAATTCAAAGGTTGTCTCTGGTATCTTCTTGGGATATGGGAATCCAAATAAACGAGTGTATAACACTGAGTCAAAGTGTGTGGAAGAACGTTATGAAGTTGATATTCAGTGAAATGCCTCGCCTCGTGTTAGTAAAGGATTCGCATGGTAGTTTGAATACGATAAATTATTTGATTCTTTTAACTTTCCACCGGAGGCTACAGATGAGGAGATACTCACTCAGATGTTGTATGATTCTCAGAACACCACAGAGAATGTAATCTCTATTCCTGCCCAAACTCAGGATCAGACTCTAAGTACTCATCCGAGTCCGGTACAGAGTCCTCGACAAAGTACGCAGGGTGATAATCCTAATGTGGAGATGGTGTGTGAAACAGATGAAGATAGTGATTCAGAAGAAGATGAGGGTGTTAATCGAGCATGGTTGATAGAAGAGCACTTAAATCCTCTTTATAATCAACCTCCTACTGTAACAGAGTCTGAACAACCAACTGAAGCAGGAGGAGTACGTAGGTCAAATCGTGTAATCATGCCTCCAAAGCGTTTAGATGATTACTATGTTGATACACGAGGCATACCTCACATTGGAATTCCTCATGCCAAGACTAATGAAGCATCTACGTCTAAAGCTCCTACTACACCTGATGTTCCTGAAGTTATTGAGAGTCAATCGACAGCAGAAAATGTTGAATCTGAAAGTGCGAATGTGGTAACAGCTTTTTATTCTTCGTTGAATAAGACAGGGAGAGTTTTTGTGCATGCTCATTCATGCTATGTGTGTCAAATTGAACCAAAAGATGCTTATGAAGTGTTGAAATATGATGAGTGGGTTAGTGCTATGCAGGAAGAGCTGTTACAGTTTAAGCATTTGAAAGTTTGGAAACTAGTCAATCCACCACATGGTTGTATACCCTATGGTCTTCGATGGGTATTGAAGAATAAGAAAGATGAACAGGGTATTGTGATCAGAAACAAAGCTAGGTTGGTGGTAAAGGGATATCAACAAATCCCTGAAATTGACTATGATGAGGTTTTTGCTCCGGTTGCGCGACTGGAAGCAATTAGAATTTTATTGGCTTTTGCATCCTTCATGGGATTTAAAGTTTTTCAGATGGATGTGAAAAGCACCTTTTTGTACGGAGAGATCAATGAAAGAGTATTTGTTGAACAACCACCCGGTTTCGAAGAACCGCATTTCCCAGAAAAGGTTTATCGACTTGAAAAGGCACTTTATGGTCTTCACCAAGCTTCTAGAGCATGGTATGCTACGTTGTCCAACTACATGCTTGAAAACGGTTTTAGGAGAGGTGTCATTGATCAGACACTTTTCATCAAGAAGAAGGGACAACATCTTATGTTAGTGCAGGTTTATGTTGATGATATTATCTTCGGGTCAACAGATCAAGGAATGGTTGATGAATTTGAGAAAGTCATGCAGCAGAAGTTTAAAATGAGTTCCATGGGAACTATAAAGTTCTTCTTAGGTCTGCAGGTAGCTCAGACGGATAAAGGCATCTTCTTGCATCAAACCAAGTACGTTGCTGATATCCTGAAGAGATTTCAAATGGAAGCAGAAAGACCAGCTAAGACTCCGTTGTCGGTGAATCATGGGATCTCACCTGATTGTAAGGGTGCTCCAGTGGACCCTACATTATACAGGGCGATCATAGGTTCTCTTATGTATCTTACAGCTTCTCGACCAGATATTATGTTTGCGGTTTGTCTGTGTGCTCGTTATCAGACGAATCCTAATGTTCATCATATGCTCGTGGTTAAGAAGATTCTGAGGTATTTGAAAGATACACCAAGTTTAGGGTTATGGTATCCGTGTGAGGATGGGTTTGATCTCACAGCTTATAGTGATTCTGACTATGGAGGGTGCAAGAAGGATTTCAAGTCAACATCAGGAGGTTGTCAGTTCCTTGGTAGCAAACTAGTTACCTGGCAGTGTAAGAAGCAGACCGCAGTGGCTCAGTCCACTTGTGAAGCAGAATATATTGCCGCGGCAAGCTATACATCACAGGTTATCTGGATTCAACAGCAACTACGTGACTACGATTTTCAAATTTTTAACACTCCTATTTATGTTGATAATACTGCTGCCATAGCTGTCACTAAAAATCCCGTAAATCATTCTAAAACAAAACATATAGGAATTAAATACCATTTCATTAGAGATTGCTATGAGAAAAAGTTGATAGATGTAGTGCAGATAGACTACAACCTAAAGGGCTGATCTCTTTATTAAAGCTTTTGATAAACCACGCTTTGATTACTTGTTAAAAGAGATAGGTATTAAATTGCTTAATGACGTGGTTCCTGAAACTGAGGTTCCTAACACAGAGGAACCTAACCAAGAGACTGAGTTATGAATGGCTTGAAACTGCTTGTATAGTATGTGTAGTTTTGCATGGTAGCTTGTAGTTCATTTGCATGTTTTCTTTTCGTTTGCATGATAAGTTAGTCTTTTATGATTTTTCTGCATGCGTGCTTATGTTTTTAGATAGTTTTATGTTCTTGTACATCGAAATTCAAAAAGCCATAAAAAATAGAAAAACCAGAAAAGCAAATAAAATTGGAAAAATGGAAAATCAAACAAAAAGTGAAAATCTTGAAAATGAGTTGTTTATTCTATTTGTGGGGAAGTGATTGCAATACTGAACTGACATGTATGTTGTGGAAAATAAGTAATGCAGAATGATTGATAATGTGTTAGTAGACGTTACTGACATAATTCTAGATAGAGATGATCACACTAACAACGCGTAAATATCATGATGAGGAAATCATGGAAAGATTTACAGCGGTTGAGGGTAGTCACCTACTTATCACTGAATATGTACTGAGAAATGATTGTTGAGAAACTTAACAGACGGTTGAGGTCTCCCCTACTATGATTTATGCTCGGTAGCGAACGATAATTTTGTGAGTCCTCAAGGTGAGCATACTTTGTCTAGGATGCATACTTGTTTCTATTTACCTTTAATACTTGGACCGAAAATCAACAACATACATATCGGGTACCCAAAGGGAGGTGTTTTCTCTTGAAAGGTTGAGAAGTGCAGTCGTGTATCACAGACACAGAATGATTTGTACAATGCAACATCATCGGGTTATAGATTTCAATATCAGAAGTTTGGTTTTTCGTGCAATTACAACAAAAGTCAGAGACAGTGGTGCATCATCATGTATAGTTGTATTTATTTATTTTGGTTATTTTATTTATGTATGGTTGAATAGCATGGCAAAAAAGGCAACGTATAAAAAAAAACTTTGTTATGATTATGTTTATTTATTTCAAGTTATGAATAACATGATGCATCACATTACTGCAAGAGAATCGTGGATCAAGATTTGGACAAAGCTTCGAAAAATCTTACGCTATCTACGTCTGAGACAATAGATATTCCAATCGGAGGATTATTTGGGCGATTTAGTTATCTACATCTGAGGGGGAGAAAATTATCAGATCATCAGATATAGAGAACTTAAATCAGTCAGTTCACGTTACTAATTTGGTGGACTTTACATCTTTTGTCTGTGGTATGAGATTGTACCTATTGGCCTGGATAGCAGGGAATATCTTCTGGAAGGTATCTTAGCGTTCCATCACTCAAATATATATATATATATGACTACCATCCATCAGTCCATTGTGAACTAGATTATTCATCTTCCTTAGACTCAGATGACCCATATGCTTGTGCCAGATAATCAACTCCTGTTCAGTAGCCTTAGAAACGAAAGCCTGATGGCCTGTAGCTACTTTAACATGAGCCCTACGCATATCAAGGATTAAAAGATCCTTGCACCTTGGAGCAGTCATCAGAATCATGTCTTCCGGAATTACAAACTCTTTTCTCAAAATATAACAAAACTTTTCAACAAACGCAACTGTATACTTTTTGTCAGTAACTTGTGAAACTGAAAGTAGATTGTTAGACATCTGCTCCACATAATTGACTTTATCAAAACTGACGTTATCATTAGCAATCACTCCTTGCGCAGTAATAAAACCTCCTTCACTACCTGCAAAAGAAACTAGTCCTCCATCCACTGCTTTCACATTAGAAAGCAAGGACAAGTTCCCTGTCATGTGCCTGGACGCCCCACTATCAACAATCCAAGTACTGCACCGAGGATTGTAGGAGACCTGCACATAAAAATAAGGAGATTAGTTAGAAAGGGCCACCCATGCCTGAATGGCAGTGGGTTTCCCATCAACGCCAACCACTGGCAATTCCACCCATTGTCCCTTAGATCCAGAAGGAGCTTCAGAATTTTGGACACTTCTAACTTCAGATTTACGTTTCCAAACAACATTTTTTGGTAATGGTTTCCTGTAATAGTCATTTGTTTGAAAAACTTTTGTTTCAGTTGGTTTGACAGAAGTAGGTTTAAACACAGGTGAAGATGATCTTTTAGCAAAAGTACGTTTGGGACTAAGATCAATCTTCTTGTGTGGTGTCTGACGAATGGGTTTGCAATTCATAGCCCTGTGTCCCAACATCCCACAATTGAAATAGTTAACATTATCAAAGCCATTAGCATAAACCACTTAACTCCTAAAAGTTGAATACTGTCTCCTCGGTGGTGTATTCTGTTGTCTAGCTGGAGGAGGTGACATGACTTGTTGTTTAACAGTCTGTCGACGATTAGGTGGAATGTATTTCTTCACGCTTCCTGAATTTGAACTCTCACCTTTTGGTGGAAGTTCAACTTTGGAATCAACGACCTGAGGATTCACAGTATTACTGTCCTTAACAAACTTAACCGGAGTGAGTTTAGTGTTTTTCTTCCTAGATTGTTTCGGTTTTCTAACACTCCTTTTCTCAGACTTCTCACCCTCACTCCTATTTGCCTCATTCTTTGGATTCTTCAGAATAGTAACGGGCTTTGTCACAACTACAAACGGTTTCCCGTCCTTTTCGGTGTCGATATCAGTATCGGACTCCGTCTCATAAACAACATCTAAGGGCTTCTTACCATCACCATTCTCACTTTTACTCTTATCAGTAGTTTTCTCAGGCTTACCGTACTTTGGTTCTACAATCGGATCTCTACTTTTCTCAACAGGTTTATTTACAAACTCTCCTAACAGTGGTGGTGCCACCTGATTATAGCCTATCCCTTGGTTTTTTGGATGTTTCAAGGTTTGAGTCACGTATGACATCCTCTGCCAATTATCGATCCTAGCCTTTTCTGACTCATATTTTAACTTATATGAATCTTTTTTAGCCTTAAGTGCTTCTATCTGGCTCAAATACAGGTAAATCACTTTCTCATCATCTACAATAGTTGATTTTAGATGACCTACCTGATTCTCTAAGGATTTAATAACATCACATACTCTTTTTGCTTATTGAGGTAGAAAAGGGCATCATCATAGTTCTTCCTATGTGTCTGACTTTCTAGACTCAAGTTCTTAAGTTCTAGTCTAAGTTTCAGACAAGTTTCACAGGTAGTTGGTATCTCATTAAGCTTAGAGACTACACATTCAAGTCTAGCTATTTCCTGTTCAAGGTCAGTGCATTTTAAACATGAAGAATCTGAATCATTACATGCCTTGTCATTACTGGATGTGTTAGCCATGAACGCGTAATCTTTTCCACCATCCTGCGAATCTGTATCTGATTCTGATTCTGACTCTGAACTTGTACTGTCTAAATAATAAGCATCATAACCCTCTTTGCCCTCAACTTTAGCAGAATTATCCGAACTTGTTACCGTGATTACCTTCTATCAGTACCCTCAACATCACCCTTGATCAAATGTGCAATGTAGTGACCCAAACTTTTCCATATTTATATATATTAAATGAAATTGTTATTTACATGATTAAGTGTTTCCAACATGTTAAGCAATCAAACTTGTTAAGACTTGATTAATTTAAATAGGTTTCATATAGACAATTGACCACCCAAGTTGACCGGTGATTCACGAACGTTAAAAATTGTAAAAACTATATGATGACATATATATGATTATATATATAGTTAACATGATATTATGATAAGTAAGTATCTCATTAGGTATTTTAACAATGTGTTATATACATAAAATTGAGTTTATTGAATTAAGAAACTTGAAACGATATATATAACGATTATCGTTATAACAATGTCTTACTAAATACATATGAATCATATTAAGATATTGATACACTATGTTTAATCATGATAAATTATAAGTAAACATGTCATTAAATGTATTAACAATGAACTACATATGTAAAAACAAGACTACTAACTTAATGATTTCGAAAAGAGACATATATGTAACGATTATCGTTGTAACAACATTTAACTGTATATATATCATACTAAGATATATTAATATATCATAAAATCATGATAATGTAATAATTTAACGTCTCTTTAGATATAATAAACAGGGGGTTAACAACATTTAACAAGATCATTAACCTAAAGGTTTCAAAACAACATTTACATGTAACGACTAACGATGACTTAACGACTCAGTTAAAATGTATATACATGTAGTGTTTTAATATGTATTCATACACTTTTGAAAAACTTCAAAACACTTATCAAAATACTTCTACTTAACAAAAATGCTTACAATTACATCCTCGTTCAGTTTCATCAACAATTCTACTCGTATGCACCCGTATTCGTACTCATACAATACACAGCTTTTAGATGTATGTACTATTGGTATATACACTCCAATGATCAGCTCTTAGCAGCCCATGTGAGTCACCTAACACATGTGGGAACCATCATTTGGCAACTAGCATGAAATATCTCATAAAATTACAAAAATATTAGTAATCATTCATGACTTATTTACATGTAAACAAAATTATACATCCTTTATATCTAATCCATATAACAACGACCAAAAAAACCTACAAATACTTTCATTCTTCAATTTTCTTCATCTAGTTGATCTCTCTCAAGTTCTATCTTCAAGTTCTGAGTGTTCTTCATAAATTTTATAAGTTCTAGTTTCATAAAATCAAGAATACTTCCAAGTTTGCTAGCTTACTTCCAATCTTGTAAAGTGATCATCCACCTCAAGAAATCTTTCTTATTTACAGTAAGATATCTTTCTAATACAAGGTAATACTCATATTCAAACTTTGATTCAATTTCTATAACTATAACAATCTTATTTCGAGTAGAAATCTTACTTGAACTTGTTTTCGTGTCATGATTCTGCTTCAAGAACTTTCAAGCCATCCAAGGATCCTTTGAAGCTAGATCTATTTTTCTCATTTCCAGTAGGTTTATCCACAAAACCTGAGGTAGTAATGATGTTCATAACATCATTCGATTAATATATATAAAACTATTTTATTCGAAGGTTTAAACTTGAAATCACTAGAACATAGTTTAGTTAATTCTAAACTTGTTCGCAAATAAAAGTTAATCCTTCTAACTTGACTTTTAAAATCAACTAAACACATATTCTATATCTATATGATATTCTAACATAATGATTTAAAACCTGGAAACACGAAAAACACCTTAAAATCGGACATACGCCGTCGTAGTAACACCGAGGGCTGTTTTGGGTTTGATAATTAAAAACTATGGTAAACTTTGATTTAAAAGTTATTCTTCTGGAAAAATGATTTTTCTTATGAACATGAAACTATATCCAAAAATCATGGTTAAACTCAAAGTGGAAGTATGTTTTTCAAAGTGGTCATCAAGACGTCGTTCTTTCGACTGAAATGACTACCTCTTACAAAAACGAATTGTAACTTATATTTCCGACCATAAACCTATATGTTTTCTGTTTAGATTCATAAAATAGAGTTCAATATGAAACCATAGCAATTTGATTCACTCAAAACGGATTTAAAACGAAGAAGTTATGGGTAAAACAAGATTGGATATTTTTTGATTGTTGTAGCTACGAGAAATATTGTAACAATTCTATACAAATCATATCCTAGCTAACTTATATTGTATTATACATGTATTCTAATATATTATGTAATCTTGGGATACCATAGACACGTATGCAAATGTTTTGACATATCATATCGACCCATCTATATATATTATTTGGAACAACCATAGACACTCTATACGCAGTAATGTTGGAGTTAGCTATACAGGGTTGAGGTTGATTCCAAAAATATATATACTTTGAGTTGTGATCTAGCCTGAGACGTGTATACACTGGGTCGTGGATTGGGTCAAGATAATATATATCAATTTATTTCTGTACATCTAACTATGGACAACTAGTTGTAGGTTACTAACGAGGACAACTGACTGAAAATATTTAAAACATTAAAACGTATTAAAAATGTTGTAAATATATTTTGAACATACTTTGATATATATGTACATATTTGTTATAGGTTCGTGAATCGGCCAGTGGCCAAGTCTTACTTCCCGACGAAGTAAAAATTTGTGAAAGTGAGTTATAGTCCCACTTTTAAAATCTAATATTTTTGGGATGAGAATACATGCAGCTTTATAAATGTTTTACAAAATAGATGCAAGTACATGAAACTACTTTCTATGGTTGAATGATCGAAGTCGAATATGCCCCTTTTGCTTGGCAGCCTAAGAATTAGGGAACATCACTAATTTTGAGAATTAGTGCACGCCTAATTGACGCGAATCCTAAAGATAGATCTATTGGGCCTAACGAACCCCATCCAAAGTACCGGATGCTTTAGTACTTCGAGTTTTATATCATGTCCGATGGATGTCCCGGAATGATGGGGTTATTCTTATATGCATCTTGTTAATGTCGGTTACCAGGTGTTCACCATATGAATGATTTTTATCTCTATGTATGGGATGTATATTGAAATATGAAATCTTGTAGTCTATTATTACGATTTGATAAATATATAGGTTAAACCTATAACTCACCAATATTTTTGTTGACGTTTAAAGCATGTTTATTCTCAGGTGATTATTAAGAGCTTCCGCTGTTGCATGCTAATATATGGACAAGATTTGGAGTCAGCATGCTTGTATAATATTGTTTAAAACTGCATTCTAAATTTACTTTGTTGTAACATATTAATATTGTAAACCAATATGTATTGGTAGTGTGTAAGTGCGATATTTTTAGATTATCATTTCTGATAATCTAGGTGGTGTCCTTTTAACCTTGTCGATAAAATAAAGGTTATGGTTTGTTTTTAAAAACGAATGCAGTCTTTGAAAAACGTCTCATATAGAGGTCAAAACCTCGCAACGAAATCAATTAATATGGAACGTTTATAATCAATATGAACGGGACATTTCAGTTGATATCCGAGCGTTGGTCTTAGAGAACCAGAAATTTACATTAGTGTGTCTTATCGAGTTTGTTAGGATACATTAGTGAGTCTGGACTTCGACCGTGTTTTCTTTAAAAACGATTGCTTAACACTTTTGTTGGAAACTATATGTAATTATTATGTGATATATTAACCTCTTAATATGTTTGATATTGTGTGATAGATGTCTACCACTAGTACAAATCCCATCAACTCACCTGATAATAATGAAGAGTCGAATATACTTTGGGAAGATTCACAAATTCCCGAAGAGGAATCAGAAGAGGAAAAACCGGAAGAGGAGGAACCGGAAGAGGAGGAACCAGAAGAAGAGGAACCGGAAGAGGAGGAACCGGAAGAAGAAGAAGAGGTTCCGGAAGAAGAAATATTGATACCTACAGTAAATCGATTAAATAAAAGAAAATCCTCAACCAACGGACCAATGTTAAAAATGGTCAATGGTGTTTCCGCCAAGGAAGCAAAATATTGGGAAGATTACCAATTTTACGATGAATCGGATACCGATGAGGATTCCGATGATATTATAGAAATTACCTCGACCCAATTTAATAAAGCAAAAGAAAATAATAAGGGAAAAGGTATAAAAATAGAGAAACCTGATTCCAACCCCGATGAACTTTATATGTATCGGCAACGTATGTATTTCCTAAATTATAACAATAACCCAGGAACCTCTAAACCACCAGGTTTTTCTAAACCATTGTGGAAAACGACGGCTCGTATTAGAGGAACATCATATATCCCTAGAAAATTAGGAAAACGAACCAAGTCCGAAGAAGAAGAAACAAGTGATTCAGATTAGAGGGTTGTAATCATGTTATGTATTATGTGTATTGTAGTGTGCTTGTCCTTTTATGTTCTATGTAAAAATTACTTGTATTGTTTGTTAATTATCTTTTACGAATCTAATCCTTGTCTATTTTACAGTATAAAAACAAAATGGACGTTAAGGGTAGACAACCGAATATTTTAGAAGACCTACCAGAGGATATGATTGAGGAAATCTTGTCTAGAGTCGGTCAGAATTCATCAGCACATTTAGTTATGGCGAAATTAACTTGTCAAACATTTGAAAGACTTTCCAGAAATGCCTTAGTTTATAAAAGGATTTCCTTTGATAGGTGGGGTATATCACATTGGGGAGGCCGTAAGTTACGCCGTGTTTTCTTTAAAGCGTTAAATGCGGGGAACCCAAATGCAATTTTACGCTACGGGTTAAGAACCTATTTTGACTCAACATATCCCAACATAGGATTTCATGAGTTAGAAAGAGCTTCTAACATGCAAAATAAAGAAGCATGTTATGCTTACGGGTTAATAATGTTCGCTTCTCATCAAATTGAGAAAAAGAACATTGGGTTGCAACTTTTAAATAAAACATTCCCACAAGTGACGGACTCGGTAGTTGAGATGAGAAACAAGGTTTTTAGATTGTTACGGGGCTGTTGGGCATTACGAAACCCTCGTTCTTTTGACGACATTACAACATGCTGCTTAGCCAATGGTCATAACCGTTACTTTCCAAAAAACCAAGGATGGGAAGTCGCCTTAGTAAAACCAGAATGCATGACTTGTTTCTGGACTTATGAATTACGTGTCTTTATTTCTTTTGCTGAACAACTTGCGTATTAACTAGAATTGACTTTATAGCTGCCGAGTAGCAATGTTATTATGTGTTATATTTCATCCTATATGTATAATAGCGGTATTGTAAGTTTGTAATATTTTGTATAAAGTTTGAACGCGAAATTTTATTGTAATAAGTTTTTCATATAGAAGCGTAGTAGTTAAGTTGTATAGTAGCTAGTAAGTATGAACTTAACGGGTAGGTACTATCCGAATTAAAACTATAAAATGCTAATATGAAGAAAAAGCTTTTATAAATAAGTTCATATTATGCTACGAAATACTATTGACTACTCTTAAATTCTATATGATTAACTCAATTCTTTTGGCTATTTTTGAAGGAAATGGCACCTGCAACTCGTCAGAATTTGAACATGAGTGAGGAAGACTTCCGTGTTTTCCTTGCAGCAAACATAGCCGCAGTACAGGCTGCGATGCAAAATAACAATAACTCTGGATCTAGCAGTGGAACTAATTCCACAAGAAATCGTGTAGGATGCTCCTACAAAGAATTCACTGCCTGCAAACCTTTGGAATTTGATGGAACCGAAGGGCCAATTGGATTGAAACGGTGGACCGAGAAGGTCGAATCGGTGTTTGCCATAAGTAAGTGTACTGAAGAGGATAAAGTTAAGTATGCTACGCATACCTTCACAGGTACGACGTTAACATGGTGGAATACCTATCTTGAGCAGGTAGGACAAGATGCTGCTTACGCACTACCATGGTTAGCATTCAAGCAATTGATGAACGAGCAGTACCGTCCTAGAAACGAGGTCAATAAGCTCAAGGCAGAGCTTAGAGAGTTACGAACACAAGGGTTCGACATTACCACGTATGAACGATGATTTACAGAGTTGTGCCTATTGTGTCCAGGAACGTTCAAAGATGAAGAAGAGAAGATCGACGCATTTGTAAAAGGGTTACCAGTAAGGATTTAAGAAGATGTGAGTTCACACGAGCCCGCTTCCATATAGAAGGCAAGTCGAATGGCTCATAAACTCATAAATCAGATTGAGGGGAGAATTAAAGAACAGGCGGCCGAAGAAGCCAACACGAAACAACTCAAGAGGAAGTGGCAGGAAAACAGTGACAAGAGTCACAAGTACAACAACAATTACAACCACAATCGCAACAACTATCCCAACAACCGCAACATAAATCGCAACAACAACAATCGCAATCCCAACAACAACAACTACAACAAACGTCCCAACAACAACAATTACAATAATCGTCCCAACAATAATAACAACCGCAACAACAACAATAATCAGAAACAACAATGCCAAAGGTGTGAAGAGAATCACCCGGAGTTCTGCAAAACATTTTCTAACAGGTGTAAAAGAAATGGTCATAGCGCGACAAAGTGTGAGGTCTACGGACCAATGTAT
The DNA here is from genome assembly GCF_046630445.1 of Rutidosis leptorrhynchoides. Classification (NCBI taxonomy): domain Eukaryota; kingdom Viridiplantae; phylum Streptophyta; class Magnoliopsida; order Asterales; family Asteraceae; genus Rutidosis; species Rutidosis leptorrhynchoides. The sequence continues at coordinate 321,833,947 of NC_092342.1, read as the reverse complement.
AACAGAACTAACGGAACAAATAATGCCGGAACGAGTAATGTCGGAACAAGTAGTGTCGGAGCAAGTATTGCCAACGTAGTCTGTTATAAATGTGGAAAACCGGGCCACATTATTAAAAATTGCCCAAATCAGGGGAATACTAATGGGCAGGGCCGCAGAAGAGTTTTCAATATTAATACGGCAGAAGCGCAGGAAGACCCGGAGCTTGTTACGGGTACGTTTCTCATTGATAATAAATCTGCTTATGTTTTATTTGATTCGGGTGCGGATAGAAGCTATATGAGTAGAGATTTTTGTGCTAAACTAAGTTGCTCACCGACGCCCTTGGATAATAAATTTTTACTCGAATTAGCAAATGGTAAATTAATTACAGCGGATAATATATGTCGGAATCGAGAAATTAAACTGGTTAATGAAACATTTAAGATTGACTTGATACCAGTAGAGTTAGGGAGTTTTGATGTGATAATCAGTATGGACTGGTTGAAAGAAGTGAAAGCTCTTTCAACAGAGATCGTTTGTTACAAAAATGCAATTCGCATTATACGAGAAAAAGGAAAACCCTTAATGGTGTACGGAGAAAAGAGTAACGCGAAGTTAAACCTTATTAGTAACCTGAAGGCACAAAAACTAATAAGAAAAGGTTGCTATGATGTGCTAGCACACGTCGAGAAAGTCAATTCCGAAGAAAAGAACATCAATGATGTTCCCGTCGCAAAAGAATTTTCCGATGTATTTTCGAAAGAATTACCGGGACTACCTCCACATCGATCCGTTGAATTTCAAATAGACCTTGTACCGGGAGCTGCACCAATAGCTCGTGCTCCATACAGACTCGCATCTAGCGAAATGAAGGAACTTCAGAGCCAATTACAAGAACTTTTAGAGCGTGGTTTCATTCGACCAAGTACATCATCGTGGGGAGCTCCTGTTTTGTTTGTCAAGAAGAAGGATGGTACATTTAGGTTATGTATAGACTACCGAGAGTTGAACAAACTTACCATCAAGAACCGCTACCCACTAGCAAGAATCGACGACTTATTTGATCAACTACAAGGCTCGTCGGTTTATTCGAAGATTGATTTACGCTCTGGGTATCATCAAATGCGGGTGAAGGAGGATGATATTCCAAAGACTGCTTTTAGAACGCGTTACGGTCATTACGAGTTTATGGTTATGCCGTTTGGGTTGACTAACGCACCAGCTGTGATCATGGACCTCATGAACCGAGTGTATGGACCATACCTTGACAAGTTTGTCATTGTTTTCATTGATGACATACTTATTTACTCGAAGAATGATCAAGAGCACGAAGAACATTTGAGAAAAATACTAGAGTTACTGAAGAAAGAAAAACTGTATGCTAAGTTTTCAAAGTGTGCATTTTGGTTGGAAGAAGTTCAATTCCTCGGTCACATAGTGAACAAAGAAGGTATTCAGGTGGATCCAGCAAAGATTGAAACGGTTGAAAAGTGGGAAACCCCGAAAACTTCGAAACATATACGCCAATTCTTAGGACTAGCTGGTTACTATAGAAGGTTCATCTAAGATTTTTCCTGAATAGCAAAACCCTTGACTACATTAACGCATAAAGGGAGGAAATTTGAATGGAAGGATGAACAAGAAAAGGCGTTTCAATTGTTAAAGAAAAAGTTAACTACAGCACCTATATTGTCATTACCTGAAGGGAATGATGATTTTGTGATATATTGTGACGCCTCAAAGCAAGGTCTCGGTTGTGTATTAATGCAACGAACAAAGGTAATTGCTTATGCGTCTAGACAATTGAAGATTCACGAGTAGAATTATACGACGCATGATTTGGAATTAGGCACGATTGTTTTCACATTAAAGACTTGGAGGCACTACTTATATGGGGTCAAAAGTATTATATATACCGACCACAAAAGTCTTCAACACATATTTAACCAGAAACAACTGAACATGAGACAGCGCAGGTGGATTGAATTGTTGAATGATTACGACTTTGAGATTCGTTACCACCCGGGGAAGGCAAATGTGGTAGCCGACGCCTTGAGCAGAAAGGACAGAGAACCCATTCGAGTAAAAGCTATGAATATAATGATTCACAATAACCTTACTACTCAAATAAAGAAGGCGCAACAAGGAGTTTTAAAAGAGGGAAATTTAAAGGATGAAATACCCAAAGGATCAGAGAAGCATCTTGATATTCGAGAAGACGAAACCCGGTATAGGGCTGAAAGAATTTGGGTACCAAAATTTGGAGATATGAGAGAAATGGTACTTAGAGAAGCTCATAAAACCAGATACTCAATACACCCTATAACGGGGAAGATCTACAAGGATCTCAAGAAACATTTTTGGTGGCCGGGTATGAAAACCGATGTTACTAAATACGTAGGAGAATGTTTGATGTGTTCCAAGGTCAAAGCGGAGCATCAGAAACCATCAGGTATACTTTAACAACCCAAAATCCCGGAATGGAAATGGGAAAACATTACCATGGATTTCATCACTAAATTGCCAAGGACTGCCAGTGGTTTTGATACTATTTGGGTAATAGTTGATCGTCTCACAAAATCAGCACACTTCCTGCCAATAAGAGAAGATGATAAGATAGAGAAGTTAACACGATTGTATTTGAAGGAAGTCGTCTCCAGACATGGAATACCAATCTCTATTATCTCTGATAGGGATGGCAGATTTATTTCAAGATTCTGGCAGACATTACAGCAAGCATTAGGAACTCGTCTAGACATGAGTACTGCCTATCATCCACAAACTGATGGGCAGAGCGAAAGGACTATACAAACGCTTGAAGACATGCTACGAGCACGTGTTATTGATTTTAAAAACAGTTGGGATCGACATCTACCGTTAGCAGAATTTTCCTACAATAACAGCTACCATTCAAGCATTGAGATGACACCGTTTGAAGCACTTTATGGTAGAAAGTGCAGGTCTCCGATTTGTTGGAGTGAAGTGGGAGATAGACAGATTACGAGTCCGGAGATAATACAAGAAACTACCAAGAAAATCATCCAAATTCAACAACGATTGAAAACCGCCCAAAGTCGACAAAAGAGCAACGCTGACATTAAAAGAAAAGATATAGAATTTTAAATTGGAGAGATGGTCATGCTTAAAGTTGCACCTTGGAAAGGCATTGTTCGATTTGGTAAACGAGGGAAATTATGAAATGTCCCGTTCTTATTGATTAAAAACGTTCCATATTAATTGATTTCGTTGCGAGGTTTTGACCTCTATATGAGATTTTTCAAAGACTGCATTCATTTTAAAACAAACCATAACCTTTATTTCATCAATAAAGGTTTAAAAAACTTTACGTAGATTATCAAATAATGATAATCTAAAATATCCTGTTTACACACGACCATTACATAATGGTTTACAATACAAATATGTTACAACAAAATAAGTTTCTTGAATGCAGTTTTTACACAATATCATACAAACATGGACTCCAAATCTCGTCCTTATTTAAGTATGCGACAGCGGAAGCTCTTAATAATCACCTGAGAATAAACATGCTTAAAACGTCAATAAAAATGTTGGTGAGTTATAGGTTTAACCTATATATATCAAATCGTAACAATAGACCACAAGATTTCATATTTCAATACACATCCCATACATAGAGATAAAAATCATTCATATGGTGAACACCTGGTAACCGACATTAACAAGATGCATATATAAGAATATCCCCATCATTCCGGGACACCCTTCGGATATGATATAAATTTCGAAGTACTAAAGCATCCGGTACTTTGGATGGGGTTTGTTAAGCCCAATAGATCTATCTTTAGGATTCGCGTCAATTAGGGTGTCTGTTCCCTAATTCTTAGATTACCAGACTTAATAAAAAGGGGCATATTCGATTTCGATAATTCAACCATAGAATGTAGTTTCACGTACTTGTGTCTATTTTGTAAATCATTTATAAAACCTGCATGTATTCTCATCCCAAAAATATTAGAATTTAAAAGTGGGACTATAACTCACTTTCACAGATTTTTACTTCGTCGGGAAGTAAGACTTGGCCACTGGTTGATTCACGAACCTATAACAATATATACATATATATCAAAGTATTTTCAAAATATATTTACAACACTTTTAATATATATTGATGTTTTAAGTTTATTAAGTCAGCTGTCCTCGTTAGTAACCTACAACTAGTTGTCCACAATTAGATGTACAGAAATAAATCGATAAATATTATCTTGAATCAATCCACGACCCAGTGTATACGTATCTCAGTATTGATTACAACTCAAACTATATATATTTTGGAATCAACCTCAACCCTGTATAGCTAACTCCAACATTCACATATAGAGTGTCTATGGTTGTTCCGAAATATATATAGATGTGTCGAAATGATAGGTCGAAACATTGTATACGTGTCTATGGTATCTCAAGATTACATAATATACAATACAAGTTGATTAAGTTATGGTTGGAATAGATTTGTTACCAATTTTCACGTAGCTAAAATGAGAAAAATTATCCAATCTTGTTTTACCCATAACTTCTTCATTTTAAATCCGTTTTGAGTGAATCAAATTGCTATGGTTTCATATTGAACTCTATTTTATGAATCTAAATAGAAAAAGTATAGGTTTATAGTCGGAAAAATAAGTTACAAGTCGTTTTTGTAAAGGTAGTCATTTCAATCGAAAGAACGACGTCTAGATGACCATTTTAGAAAAACATACTTCCACTTTGAGTTTAACCATAATTTTTGGATATAGTTTCATGTTCATAATAAAAATCATTTTCTCAGAATAACAACTTTTAAATCAAAGTTTATCATAGTTTTTAATTAACTAACCCAAAACAGCCCGCGGTGTTACTACGACGGCGTAAATCCGGTTTTACGGTGTTTTTCGTGTTTCCAGGTTTTAAATCATTAAGTTAGCATATCATATAGATATAGAACATGTGTTTAGTTGATTTTAAAAGTCAAGTTAGAAGGATTAACTTTTGTTTGCGAACAAGTTTAGAATTAACTAAACTATGTTCTAGTGATTACAAGTTTAAACCTTCGAATAAGATAGCTTTATATGTATGAATCGAATGATGTTATGAACATCATTACTACCTTAATTTCCTTGGATAAACCTACTGGAAAAGAGAAAAATGGATCTAGCTTCAATGGATCCTTGGATGGCTCGAAGTTCTTGAAGCAGAATCATGACACGAAAACAAGTTCAAGTAAGATCATCACTTGAAATAAGATTGTTATAGTTATAGAAATTGAACCAAAGTTTGAATATGATTATTACCTTGTATTAGAATGATAACCTACTGTAAGAAACAAAGATTTCTTGAGGTTGGATGATCACCTTACAAGATTGGAAATGAGCTAGTAAACTTGAAAGTATTCTTGATTTTATGTAACTAGAACTTGTAAAATATATGAAGAACACTTAGAACTTGAAGATAGAACTTGAGAGAGATCAATTAGATGAAGAAAATTGAAGAATGAAAGTGTTTGTAGGTGTTTTTGGTCGTTGGTGTATGGATTAGATATAAAGGATATGTTATTTTGTTTTCATGTAAATAAGTCATGAATGATTACTCATATTTTTGTAATTTTATGAGATATTTCATGCTAGTGGCCAAATAATGGTTTCCACATGTGTTAGGTGACTCACATGGGCTGCTAAGAGCTGATCATTGGAGTGTATATACCAATAGTACATACATCTAAAAGCTGTGTATTGTACGAGTACGAATACGGGTGCATACGAGTAGAATTGTTGATGAAACTGAACGAGGATGTAATTGTAAGCATTTTTGTTAAGTAGAAGTATTTTGATAAGTGTATTGAAGTCTTCCAAAAGTGTATAAATACATATTAAAACACTACATGTATATACATTTTAACTGAGTCGTTAAGTCATCGTTAGTCGTTACATGTAAGTGTTGTTTTGAAACCTTTAGGTTAACGATCTTGTTAAATGTTGTTAACCCAATGTTTATAATATCAAATGAGATTTTAAATTATTATATTATCATGATATTATCATGTATGAATATCTCTTAATATGATATATATACATTAAATGTCTTTACAACGATAATCGTTACATATATGTCTCGTTTAAAAATCATTAAGTTAGTAGTCTTGTTTTTACATATGTAGTTCATTGTTAATATACTTAATGATATGTTTACTTATCATAGTATCATGTTAACTATATATATATCCATATATATGCCATCATATAGTTTTTACAAGTTTTAACGTTCGTGAATCACCGGTCAACTTGGGTGGTCAATTGTCTATATGAAACATATTTCAATTAATCAAGTCTTAACAAGTTTGATTGCTTAACATGTTGGAAACATTTAATCATGTAAATATAAATCTCAATTAATATATATAAACATGGAAAAGTTCGGGTCACTACAGTACCTACCCGTTAAATAAATTTCGTCCCGAAATTTTAAGCTGTTGAAGGTGTTGACGAATCTTCTGGAAATAGATGCGGGTATTTCTTCTTCATCTGATCTTCATGCTCCCAGGTGAACTCGGGTCTTCTACGAGCATTCCATCGAACCTTAACAATTGGTATCTTGTTTTGCTTAAGTCTTTTAACCTCACGATCCATTATTTCGACGGGTTCTTCAATGAATTGAAGTTTTTCATTGATTTGGATTTCGTCCAACGGAATAGTGAGATCTTCTTTAGCAAAACATTTCTTCAAATTCGAGATGTGGAAAGTGTTATGTACAGCCGCGAGTTGTTGAGGTAACTCAAGTCGGTAAGCTACTGGTCCGACACGATCAATAATCTTGAATGGTCCAATATACCTTGGATTTAATTTCCCTCGTTTACCAAATCGAACAACGCCTTTCCAAGGTGCAACTTTAAGCATGACCATCTCTCCAATTTCAAATTCTATATCTTTTCTTTTAATGTCAGCGTAGCTCTTTTGTCGACTTTGGGCGGTTTTCAACCGTTGTTGAATTTGGATGATCTTCTCGGTAGTTTCTTGTATAATCTCCGGACCCGTAATCTATCTATCCCCCACTTCACTCCAACAAATCGGAGACCTGCACTTTCTACCATAAAGTGCTTCAAACGGCGCCATCTCAATGCTTGAATGGTAGCTGTTGTTGTAGGAAAATTCTACTAACGGTAGATGTCGATCCCAACTGTTTCCGAAATCAATAACACATGCTCGTAGCATGTCTTCAAGCGTTTGTATCATCCTTTCGCTCTGCTCATCAGTTTGTGGATGATAGGCAGTACTCATGTCTAGACGAGTTCCTAATGCTTGCTGTAATGTCTGCCAGAATCTTGAAATAAATTTGCCATCCCTATCAGAGATAATAGAGATTGGTATTCCATGTCTGGAGATGACTTCCTTCAAATACAGTCGTGCTAACTTCTCCATCTTGTCATCTTCTCTTATTGGCAGGAAGTGTGCTGATTTGGTGAGACGATCAACTATTACCCAAATAGTATCAAAACCACTTGCAGTCCTTGGCAATTTAGTGATGAAATCCATGGTAATGTTTTCCCATTTCCATTCCGGGATTTCGGGTTGTTGAAGTAGACCTGATGGTTTTTGATGCTCAGCTTTGACCTTAGAACACGTCAAACATTCTCCTACGTATTTAGCAACATCGGCTTTCATACCCGGCCACCAAAAATGTTTCTTGAGATCCTTGTACATCTTCCCCGTTCCAGGATGTATTGAGTATCTGGTTTTATGAGCTTCTCTAAGTACCATTTCTCTCATATCTCCAAATTTTGGTACCCAAATCCTTTCAGCCCTATACCGGTTCCGTCTTCCCGAATATTAAGATGCTTCTCCGATCCTTTGGGTATTTCATCCTTTAAATTTCCCTCTTTTAAAACTCCTTGTTGCGCCTCCTTTATTTGAGTAGTAAGGTTATTATGAATCATTATATTCATAGATTTTACTCGAATGGGTTCTCTGTCCTTCCTGCTCAAGGCATCGGCTACCACATTTGCCTTCCCCGGGTGGTAACGAATCTCAAAGTCGTAATCATTCAATAATTCAATCCACCTACGCTGCCTCATATTCAGTTGTTTCTGATTAAATATGTGTTGAAGACTTTTGTGGTCGGTATATATAATACTTTTAACACCATATAAGTAGTGCCTCCAAGTCTTTAATGCAAAAACAACTGCGCCTAATTCCAAATCATGCGTCGTATAATTTTGTTCGTGAATCTTCAATTGTCTAGACGCATAAGCAATCACCTTCGTTCGTTGCATTAATACACAACCGAGACCTTGCTTTGATGCGTCACAATAAATCACAAAATCATCATTCCCTTTAGGCAATGACAATATAGGTGCCGTAGTTAGCTTTTTCTTCAATAACTGAAACGCTTTCTCTTGTTCATCATTCCATTCAAATTTCTTCCCTTTATGCTTTAATGCAGTCAAGGGTTTTGCTATTCTGGAAAAGTCTTAGATGAACCTTCTGTAGTAACCAGCTAGTCCTAAAAACTGGCATATGTGTTTCGGAGTTTTCGGGGTCTCCCACTTTTCAACAGTTTCTATCTTTGCCGGATCCACCTTAATACCTTCTATGTTCACTATGTGACCGATGAATTGAACTTCTTCCAACCAAAATGCACACTTTGAAAACTTAGCGTACAATTCTTCCTTCCTCAATACTTCTAACACCTTTCTCAAATGTTCACCGTGTTCTTGGTCATTCTTTGAGTAAATAAGTATGTCATCAATGAAAACAATGACAAACTTGTCAAGGTATGGTCCACACACTCGGTTCATAAGGTCCATGAACACAGCTGGTGCATTAGTTAAACCAAACGGCATGACCATAAACTCGTAATGACCGTAACGTGTTCTGAAAGCAGTCTTTGGAATATCATCTTCTTTCACCCGCATTTGATGATACCCGGAACGTAAGTCAATCTTTGAATAAACATACGAGCCATGTAGTTGATCAAATAAGTCGTCGATTCTCGGTAGTGGGTAGCGGTTCTTGATGGTAAGTTTGTTCAACTCTCGGTAGTCGATACACAACCTGAATGTACCATCTTTCTTCTTGACAAACAAAATAGGAGCTCCCCACGGTGATGTGCTTGGTCGAATGAAACCACGCTCTAAAAGTTCTTGTAATTGGCTTTGCAGTTCTTTCATCTCGTTGGGTGCGAGTCTGTAAGGAGCACGAGCTATTGGTGCAGCTCCTGATACAAGATCTATTTGAAATTCAACGGATCGATGTGGGGGTAATCCCGGTAATTCTTTCGGAAATACATCGGGAAATTCTTTTGCGACGGGAACATCATTGATGCTCTTTTCTTCAGTTTGTACTTTCTCGACATGTGCTAGAACAGCATAGCAACCTTTTCTTATTAGTTTTTGTGCCTTCAAATTACTAATAAGATGTAGCTTCGTGTTGCCCTTTTCCCCGTACACCATTAAGGGTTTTCCTTTTTCTCGTATAATGCGAATTGCATTTTTGTAATAAATGATCTCTGCTTTCACTTCTTTCAACCAGTCCATACCGATTATCACATCAAAACTCCCTAACTCTACTGGTATCAAATCAATCTTAAATGTTTCGCTAACCAGTTTAATTTCTCGATTCCGACATATATTATCTGCTGAAATTAATTTACCATTTGCTAATTCGAGTAAAAATTTACTATCCAAAGGCGTCAATGGACAACTTAATTTAGCACAAAAATCTCTACTCATATAGCTTCTATCCGCACCCGAATAAAATAAAACGTAAGCAGATTTATTGTCAATAAGAAACGTACCCGTAACAAGCTCCGGGTCTTCTTGTGCCTCTGCCGCATTAATATTGAAAACTCTTCCGCGGCCTTGTCCATTCGTGTTCTCCTGGTTTGGGCAATTTCTAATAATGTGGCCTGGTTTTCCACATTTATAACAAACTACATTGGCATAACTTGCTCCGACACTACTTGCTCCGCCATTACTCGTTCCGACACCATTTGTTCCTTTCGATCTATTAACCCCTGGTCCGTAGACCTCACACTTCGCCGCGCTATGACCATTTCTTTTACACTTGTTGCAAAATTTGGTGCAGAACCCCGAGTGATACTTTTCACACCTTTGGCATAGCTGCTTCTGATTGTTGTTGTTATTGCGGTTATTATTGTTGTTGGGATGATTGTTGTAGTTGCTGTTGTTGTTGTTGTGGTTGTTGTTGGGCCGTTTGTTGTAGTTGCGATTGATGTTGCGATTGTTGGGATAATTGTTGCGATTATTGTTGTAATTGCTGTTGTTGTTGTATTGGTGATTCTTATCACCGTTTTCCTCCCACTTTCTTTTGACTTGCTTCACATTGGCCTCTTCAACAGTCTGTTCTTTAATTCTTTCTTCAATCTGGTTCACTAGTTTGTGAGCCATTCTACATGCCTGTTGTATGGAGGCGGGCTCGTGTGAACTTATATCTTCTTGGATTCTTTCCGGTAATCCTTTCACAAACGCGTCGATCTTCCCTTCCTCATCTTCGAATGCTCCTGGACACAATAGGCACAATTCTATGAATCGTCTTTCTTACGTGGTAATATCAAATCCTTGGGTTCGTAACCCTCTAAGTTCTGTCTTGAGCTTATTGACCTCGGTTCTGGGACGGTACTTCTCGTTCATCAAGTGCTTGAATGCTGACCACGGTAGTGCGTAAGCATCATCTTGTCCCACTTGCTCTAGATAGGTATTCCACCATGTTAACGCAGAACCTGTGAAGGTATGCGTAGCGTACTTCACTTTGTCCTCTTCAGTACACTTACTTATGGCAAACACCGATTCGACCTTCTCGGTCCACCGTTTCAATCCGATCGGTCCTTCGGTTCCATCAAATTCCAAAGGTTTGCAGGCAGTGAATTCTTTGTAGGTGCATCCTACACGATTTCCTGTACTGCCAGATCCAAGGTTATTGTTGGTATGTAGCGCAGCCTGTACTGCGGCTATGTTTGAAGCTAGAAAAGTACGGAATTCCTCTTCATTCATATTCACGGTGTGTCGAGTAGTCGGTGTCATTTCCTTCAAAATAGTCAAATGGAACAAGTTAATCATACAGAATATTAAGAGTAGTTAATAGTATTTCGTAGCATAATATGAACTCATTTATAAAAGCTTTTTCTTCATATTAGCATTTTATAAGTTTAAATTCGGGTAGTACCTACCCTTTAAGTTCATACTTAGTAGCTAATATACAATTCAACTACTACAATTCTATATGAAAAACTGATTGTAATAATATTTCACGTTCAAACTTTTATACAATATTTTACAAACTTACAATACCGCTTATTTTACATAAAGCATGAAATATAGCACACAATAACTTTGATACAAGATAGTTGTGAAGATAATTCTAGCTAGTACACAAGTCGTTCAGCAAAGGCAATAAAGACACGTAATTCATACGTCCAGAAACAAGTCATGCATTTTGGTTTTACTAGGACTACTTCCCATCCTTGGTCTTGTGGAACATAACCGTTATGGCCGTTGATAAGACCGCGTGTTGTAACGTCGTCAAAGGGGCGAGGGTTATGTAATGTCCAACAGTCCCGTAATAATCTAAAAACCTCATTTCTTACCCCAATTACCGACTCCGTCACTTGTGGGAACGTTTTGTTTAATAGTTGTAGCCCGATGTTCTTGTTCTCACTTTGGTGAGAAGCGAACATTACTAACCCGTAAGCATAACATGCTTCTTTATGTTGCATGTTAGCCGATTTTTCTAAATCACGAAGTCCTATATTCGGATATACTGAGTCAAAATAATTTTTTAACCCGTTGCGTAAAATAGCATTTGGGTTCCCCGCAATATATGCGTCAAAGTAAACACATCGTAACTTATGGATTTCCCAATGTGATATCCCCCATCTTCCGAACGAAAGCCTTTTATAAACCAAGGCATTCTTGAAACGTTCTTCGAATGTCTTACAAACTGATCTCGCCTTAAATAGTTGTGCCGAAGAATTCTGACCGACTCTAGACAAGATTTCATCAATCATGTCTCCGGGTAGGTCTCTTAAAATATTGGGTTGTCTATCCATTTTGTGTTTTTATACTGTAAAATAGACAAGAGTTAGATTCATAAAAAAAAATACTTATTAATACAAGCAATTTTTACATATATCATAAAGCATAAGCACACTATATTACATATATTACACCACACGAATACAACTATCTTATTCCGACTCACTTGTTTCTTCTTCTTCGGTTTTGGTTCGTTTTGCCAAGTTTCTAGGGATATATGATGTTCCCCTAATACGAGCCGTCGTAATCCACATTGGTTTAGAAAAACCTGGTGGTTTAGAGGTTCCCGGGTCATTGTTACAACTTAAGGACTTCGGGGGTTGACGATACATATAAAGTTCATCGGGGTTGGAATTAGATTTCTCGATTTTTATGCCCTTTCCCTTATTATTTTCTTTTGCCTTTTTAAATTCAGTTGGGGTAATTTCTATAACATCATCGGAATTCTCGTCGGAATCCGATTCATCGGAGAATTGGTAATCCTCCCAATACTTTGCTTCCTTGGCGGAAACACCATTGACCATAATTAACTTTGGTCGGTTGGTTGAGGATTTTCTTCTACTTAACCGTTTTATTATTTCCCCCACTGGTTCTATTTCTTCTTCCGGTTCCGATTCTTCTTCCAGTTCCGTCTCTTCTTCCGGTTCCGACTCTTCTTCCGGTTCCTCTTCGGGAACTTGTGAATCAGTCCACGAATCATTCCAATTTACATTTGACTCTTCATTATTATTAGGTGAGTCAATGGGACTTGTTCTAGAGGTAGACATCTATCACATAATATCAAACACGTTAAGAGATTAATATATCACATAATATTCATATGTTAAAAATATATAGTTTCCAACAAAAATGTTAAGCAATCATTTTTAAAGAAAACACGGTCGAAGTCCAGACTCACTAATGCATCCTAACAAACTCGATAAGACACACTAATGCAAATTTTCTGGTTCTCTAAGACCAACGCTCTGATACCAACTGAAATGTCCCGTTCTTATTGATTAAAAACGTTCCATATTAATTGATTTCGTTGCGAGGTTTTGACCTCTATATGAGATTTTTCAAAGACTGCATTCATTTTAAAACAAACCATAACCTTTATTTCATCAATAAAGGTTTAAAAAACTTTACGTAGATTATCAAATAATAATAATCTAAAATATCCTGTTTACACACGACCATTACAAAATGGTGTACAATACAAATATGTTACAACAAAATAAGTTTCTTGAATGCAGTTTTTACACAATATCATACAAACATGGACTCCAAATCTCGTCCTTATTTAAGTATGCGACAGCGGAAGCTCTTAATAATCACCTGAGAATAAACATGCTTAAAACGTCAACAAAAATGTTGGTGAGTTATAGGTTTAACCTATATATATCAAATCGTAACAATAGACCACAAGATTTCATATTTCAATACACATCCCATACATAGAGATAAAAATCATTCATATGGTGAACACCTGGTAACCGACATTAACAAGATGCATATATAAGAATATCCCCATCATTCCGGGACACCCTTCGGATATGATATAAATTTCGAAGTACTAAAGCATCCGGTACTTTGGATGGGGTTTGTTAAGCCCAATAGATCTATCTTTAGGATTCGCGTCAATTAGGGTGTCTGTTCCCTAATTCTTAGATTACCAGACTTAATAAAAAGGGGCATATTCGATTTCGATAATTCAACCATAGAATGTAGTTTCACGTACTTGTGTCTATTTTGTAAATCATTTATAAAACCTGCATGTATTCTCATCCCAAAAATATTAGATTTTAAAAGTGGGACTATAACTCACTTTCACAGATTTTTACTTCGTCGGGAAGTAAGACTTGGCCACTGGTTGATTCACGAACCTATAACAATATATACATATATATCAAAGTATTTTCATAATATATTTACAACACTTTTAATATATATTGATGTTTTAAGTTTATTAAGTCAGCTGTCCTCGTTAGTAACCTACAACTAGTTGTCCACAATTAGATGTACAGAAATAAATCGATAAATATTATCTTGAATCAATCCACGACCCAGTGTATACGTGATGTTGTAGCGAGGGGGTACGTGATAGTACTATATTTTACTACGAAATACGTTACAAATTACACAAGTTTTAATTATTTATTTACAAATGGGATATACCTAAACCTTGCTACAACACTATAGGCAGTGTACCTAATCGTAGAGTAGTATAGTTTTTAGTAAGTCCGGTTCGTTCCACAGGGAGCGGGCTTATTGCACACTATATTTTTAAACAACTATATTTGTACAAAATATATATAATTATATATAATAATATATAAAAGGGGGTTTACCGTTTAATGACCGGTTTGTCGATTTATATTTTAAGCGAAGCGTATAGTAAATGACGATATTTAAATAACAATATAAAATAAATAACAATAATTGAAATGACAATAAATAAAAGTACGAGGAAAAATGAAATAAAATATATTATGCTTATTTAAACTTCCGTAACCATGATGTTTGACGTTTTGATTTTAATTTATTGTCCTGGGCTAATTGTCCTTTGTCCTGGATGTATTTGAAACCTATCTGGTTTTTGTCCATAATAGTTCATCGGTCATAATTATAAACTGCTCGGCAAATTTAACCTTATACCCGAAGTCAAATATTCCAACTAACTGGGGATTCGAACTGTAACAAGGTCTTAATACTTTGCTTAATGAATACACCAGGTTATCGACTGTGTGTAAACCAAGGTTTTAATACTTTGTTAACAATTACACCAATTACCCTTGAATGTAATCCACCCCTGTTTTAATGAGTCCATTGACTATTAATCCATCCCCGTGTCCGGTCAAATGAACAATAATTCGTACATATAAATACTGAAATGTCCCGTTCTTATTGATTAAAAACGTTCCATATTAATTGATTTCGTTGCGAGGTTTTGACCTCTATATGAGACATTTTTCAAAGACTGCATTCATTTTTAAAACAAACCATAACCTTTATTTCATAAATAAAGGTTTAAAAAGCTTTACGTAGATTATCAAATAATGATAATCTAAAATATCCTGTTTACACACGACCATTACATAATGGTTTACAATACAAATATGTTACATCGAAATTAGTTTCTTGAATGCAGTTTTTACACAATATCATACAAACATGGACTCCAAATCTTGTCCTTATTTTAGTATGCAACAGCGGAAGCTCTTAGTATTCACCTGAGAATAAACATGCTTTAAATGTCAACAAAAATGTTGGTGAGTTATAGGTTTAACCTATATATATCAAATCGTAACAATAGACCACAAGATTTCATATTTCAATACACATCCCATACATAGAGATAAAAATCATTCATATGGTGAACACCTGGTAACCGACAATAACAAGATGCATATATAAGAATATCCCCATCATTCCGGGACACCCTTCGGATATGATATAAATTTCGAAGTACTAAAGCATCCGGTACTTTGGATGGGGTTTGTTAGGCCCAATAGATCTATCTTTAGGATTCGCGTCAATTAGGGTGTCTGTTCCCTAATTCTTAGATTACCAGACTTTAATAAAAAGGGGCATATTCGATTTTGATAATTCAACCATAGAATGTAGTTTCACGTACTTGTGTCTATTTTGTAAATCATTTATAAAACCTGCATGTATTCTCATCCCAAAAATATTAGATTTTAAAAGTGGGACTATAACTCACTTTCACAGATTTTTACTTCGTCGGGAAGTAAGACTTGGCCACTGGTTGATTCACGAACCTATAACAATATATACATATATATCAAAGTATGTTCAAAATATATTTACAACACTTTTAATATATTTTGATGTTTTAAGTTTATTAAGTCAGCTGTCCTCGTTAGTAACCTACAACTAGTTGTCCACAGTTAGATGTACAGAAATAAATCGATAAATATTATCTTGAATCAATCCACGACCCAGTGTATACGTATCTCAGTATTGATCACAACTCAAACTATATATATTTTGGAATCAACCTCAACCCTGTATAGCTAACTCCAACATTCACATATAGAGTGTCTATGGTTGTTCCGAAATATATATAGATGTGTCGACATGATAGGTCGAAACATTGTATACGTGTCTATGGTATCTCAAGATTACATAATATACAATACAAGTTGATTAAGTTATGGTTGGAATAGATTTGTTACCAATTTTCACGTAGCTAAAATGAGAAAAATTATCCAATCTTGTTTTACCCATAACTTCTTCATTTTAAATCCGTTTTGAGTGAATAAAATTGCTATGGTTTCATATTGAACTCTATTTTATGAATCTAAACAGAAAAAGTATAGGTTTATAGTCGGAAAAATAAGTTACAAGTCATTTTTGTAAAGGTAGTCATTTCAGTCGAAAGAACGACGTCTAGATGACCATTTTAGAAAACATACTTCCACTTTGAGTTTAACCATAATTTTTGGATATAGTTTCATGTTCATAATAAAAATCATTTTCTCAGAATAACAACTTTTAAATCAAAGTTTATCATAGTTTTTAATTAACTAACCCAAAACAGCCCGCGGTGTTACTACGACGGCGTAAATCCGGTTTTACGGTGTTTTTCGTGTTTCCAGGTTTTAAATCATTAAGTTAGCATATCATATAGATATAGAACATGTGTTTAGTTGATTTTAAAAGTCAAGTTAGAAGGATTAACTTTTGTTTGCGAACAAGTTTAGAATTAACTAAACTATGTTCTAGTGATTACAAGTTTAAACCTTCGAATAAGATAGTTTTATATGTATGAATCGAATGATGTTATGAACATCATTACTACCTTAATTTCCTTGGATAAACCTACTGGAAAAGAGAAAAATGGATCTAGCTTCAACGGATCCTTGGATGGCTCGAAGTTCTTGAAGCAGAATCATGACACGAAAACAAGTTCAAGTAAGATCATCACTTGAAATAAGATTGTTATAGTTATAGAAATTGAACCAAAGTTTGAATATGATTATTACCTTGTATTAGAATGATAACCTACTGTAAGAAACAAAGATTTCTTGAGGTTGGATGATCACCTTACAAGATTGGAAGTGAGCTAGCAAACTTGAAAGTATTCTTGATTTTATGAAACTGGAACTTTTGAAATTTATGAAGAACACTTAGAACTTGAAGATAGAACTTGAGAGAGATCAATTAGATGAAGAAAATTGAAGAATGAAAGTGTTTGTAGGTGTTTTTGGTCGTTGGTGTATGGATTAGATATAAAGGATATGTAATTTTGTTTTCATGTAAATAAGTCATGAATGATTACTCATATTTTTGTAATTTTATGAGATATTTCATGCTAGTTGCCAAATGATGGTTCCCACATGTGTTAGGTGACTCACATGGGCTGCTAATAGCTGATCATTGGAGTGTATATACCAATAGTACATACATCTAAAAGCTGTGTATTGTACGAGTACGAATACGGGTGCATACGAGTAGAATTGTTGATGAAACTGAACGAGGATGTAATTGTAAGCATTTTTGTTAAGTAGAAGTATTTTTATAAGTGTATTGAAGTCTTTCAAAAGTGTATAAATACATATTAAAACACTACATGTATATACATTTTAACTGAGTCGTTAAGTCATCGTTAGTCGTTACATGTAAATGTTGTTTTGAAACCTTTAGGTTAACGATCTTGTTAAATGTTGTTAATCCAATGTTTATAATATCAAAATAGATTTTAAATTATTATATTATCATGATATTATGATGTACGAATATCTCTTAATATGATATATATACATTAAATGTCGTTACAACGATAATCGTTACATATATGTCTCGTTTCAAAATCATTAAGTTAGTAGTCTTGTTTTTACATATGTAGTTCATTGTTAATATACTTAATGATATGTTTAATTATCATAATATAATGTTAACTATATATATAACCATATATATGTCATCATATAGTTTTTACAAGTTTTAACGTTCGTGAATCACCGGTCAACTTGGGTGGTCAATTGTCTATATGAAACCTATTTCAATTAATCAAGTCTTAACAAGTTTGATTGCTTAACATGTTGGAAACATTTAATCATGTAAATATCAATCTCAATTAATATATATAAACATGGAAAAGTTCGGGTCACTACAGTACCTACCCGTTAAATAAATTTCGTCCCGAAATTTTAAGCTGTTGAAGGTGTTGACGAATCTTCTGGAAATAGATGCGGGTATTTCTTCTTCATCTGATCTTCACGCTCCCAGGTGAACTCGGGTCCTCTACGAACATTCCATCGAACCTTAACAATTGGTATCTTGTTTTGCTTAAGTCTTTTAACCTCACGATCCATTATTTCGACGGGTTCTTCGATGAATTGAAGTTTTTCATTGATTTGGATTTCATCTAACGGAATAGTGAGATCTTCTTTAGCAAAACATTTCTTCAAATTCGAGACGTGGAAAGTGTTATGTACAGCCGCGAGTTGTTGAGGTAACTCAAGTCGGTAAGCTACTGGTCCGACACGATCAATAATCTTGAATGGTCCAATATACCTTGGATTTAATTTCCCTCGTTTACCAAATCGAACAACGCCTTTCCAAGGTGCAACTTTAAGCATGACCATCTCTCCAATTTCAAATTCTATATCTTTTCTTTTAATGTCAGCATAGCTCTTTTGTCGACTTTGGGCGGTTTTCAACCGTTGTTGAATTTGGATGATCTTCTCGGTAGTTTCTTGTATAATCTCCGGACCCGTAATCTGTCTATCCCCCACCTCACTCCAACAAATAGGAGACCTGCACTTTCTACCATAAAGTGCTTCAAACGGCGCCATCTCAATGCTTGAATGGTAGCTGTTGTTGTAGGAAAATTTTGCTAACGGTAAATGTCGATCCCAACTGTTTCCGAAATCAATAACACATGCTCGTAGCATGTCTTCAAGCGTTTGTATCGTCCTTTCGCTTTGCCCATCAGTTTGTGGATGATAGGCAGTACTCATGTCTAGATGAGTTCCTAATGCTTGCTGTAATGTCTGCCAGAATCTTGAAATAAATCTGCCATCCCTATCAGAGATAATAGAGATTGGTATTCCATGTCTGGAGATGACTTCCTTCAAATACATTCGTGCTAACTTCTCCATCTTGTCATCTTCTCTTATTGGCAAGAAGTGTGCTGATTTGGTGAGACGGTCAACTATTACCCAAATAGTATCAAAACCACTTGCAGTCCTTGGCAATTTAGTGATGAAATCCATGGTAATGTTTTCCCATTTCCATTCCGGGATTTCGGGTTGTTGAAGTAGACCTGATGGTTTCTGATGCTCAGCTTTGACCTTAGAACACGTCAAACATTCTCCTACGTATTTAGCAACATCGGCTTTCATACCCGGCCACCAAAAATGTTTCTTGAGATCCTTGTACATCTTCCCCGTTCCAGGATGTATTGAGTATCTGGTTTTATGAGCTTCTCTAAGTACCATTTCTCTCATATCTCCAAATTTTGGTACCCAAATCCTTTCAGCCCTATACCGGGTTCCGTCTTCCCGAATATTAAGATGCTTCTCCGATCCTTTGGGTATTTCATCCTTTAAATTTTCCTCTTTTAAAACTCCTTGTTGCGCCTCCTTTATTTGAGTAGTAATGTTATTATGAATCATTATATTCATAGATTTTACTCGAATAGGTTCTCTGTCCTTCCTGCTCAAGGCATCGGCTACCACATTTGCCTTCCCTGGGTGGTAACGAATCTCAAAGTCGTAATCATTCAATAATTCAATCCACCTACGCTGCCTCATATTCAGTTGTTTCTGATTAAATATGTGTTGAAGACTTTTGTGGTCGGTATATATAATACTTTTGACCCCATATAAGTAGTGCCTCCAAGTCTTTAATGCAAAAACAACCGCGCCTAATTCCAAATCATGCGTCGTATAATTTTGTTCGTGAATCTTCAATTGTCTAGACGCATAAGCAATCACCTTCGTTCGTTGCATTAATACACAACCGAGACCTTGCTTTGATGCATCACAATAAATCACAAAATCATCATTCCCTTCAGGCAATGACAATATAGGTGCCGTAGTTAGCTTTTTCTTCAATAACTGAAACGCTTTCTCTTGTTCATCATTCCATTCAAATTTCTTCCCTTTATGCGTTAATGCAGTCAAGGGTTTTGCTATTCTGGAAAAGTCTTGGATGAACCTTCTGTAGTAACCAGCTAGTCCTAAAAACTGGCGTATGTGTTTCGGAGTTTTCGGGGTTTCCCACTTTTCAACAGTTTCTATCTTTGCCGGATCCACCTTAATACCTTCTTTGTTCACTATGTGACCGAGGAATTGAACTTCTTCCAACCAAAATGCACACTTTGAAAACTTAGCGTACAATTCTTCCTTCCTCAATACTTCTAACACCTTTCTCAAATGTTCACCGTGTTCTTGGTCATTCTTTGAGTAAATAAGTATATCATCAATGAAAACAATGACAAACTTGTCAAGGTATGGTCCACACACTCGGTTCATAAGGTCCATGAACACAGTTGGTGCATTAGTTAAACCAAACGGCATGACCATAAACTCGTAATGACCGTAACGTGTTCTGAAAGCAGTCTTTGGAATATCATCTTCTTTCACCCGCATTTGATGATACCCGGAACGTAAGTCAATCTTTGAATAAACAGACGAGCCTTGTAGTTGATCAAATAAGTCATCGATTCTCGGTAGTGGGTAGCGGTTCTTGATGGTAAGTTTGTTCAACTCTCGGTAGTCGATACACAACCTGAATGTACCATCTTTCTTCTTGACAAACAAAACAGGAGCTCCCCACGGTGACGTGCTTGGTCGAATGAAACCACGCTCTAAAAGTTCTTGTAATTGGCTTTGTAGTTCTTTCATCTCGCTGGGTGCGAGTCTGTAAGGAGCACGAGCTATTGGTGCAGCTCCTGGTACAAGATCTATTTGAAATTCAACGGATCGATGTGGGGGTAATCCCGGTAATTCTTTCGGAAATACATCAGGAAATTCTTTTGCGACGGGAACATCATTGATGCTCTTTTCTTCAGTTTGTACTTTCTCGACGTGTGCTAGAACAGCATAGCAACCTTTTCTTATTAGTTTTTGTGCCTTCAAATTACTAATAAGATGTAGCTTCGTGTTGCCCTTTTCTCCGTACACCATTAAGGGTTTTCCTTTTTCTCGTATAATGCGAATGGCATTTTTGTAACAAACGATCTCCGCTTTCACTTCTTTCAACCAGTCCATACCGATTATCACATCAAAACTCCCTAACTCTACTGGTATCAAATCAATCTTAAATGTTTCGCTAACCAGTTTAATTTCTCGATTCCGACATATATTATCTGCTGAAATTAATTTACCATTTGCTAATTCGAGTAAAAATTTACTATCCAAAGGCGTCAATGGACAACTTAATTTAGCACAAAAATCTCTACTCATATAGCTTCTATCCGCACCCGAATCAAATAAAACGTAAGCAGATTTATTGTCAATAAGAAACGTACCCGTAACAAGCTCCGGGTCTTCCTGTGCCTCTGCCGCATTAATATTGAAAACTCTTCCACGGCCTTGTCCATTCGTATTCTCCTGGTTCGGGCAATTTCTAATAATGTGGCCCGGTTTTCCACATTTATAACAAACTACATTGGCATAACTTGCTCCGACACTACTTGCTCCGCCATTACTCATTCCGACACCATTTGTTCCTTTCGTTCTATTAACCCCTGGTCCGTAGACCTCACACTTCGCTGCGCTATGACCATTTCTTTTACACTTGTTGCAAAATTTGGTGCAGAACCCCGAGTGATTCTTTTCACACCTTTGGCATAGCTGCTTCTGATTGTTGTTGTTGTTGCGGTTATTATTGTTGTTGGGATGATTGTTGTAGTTGCTGTTGTTGTTGTTGTTGGGCCGTTTATTGTAGTTGCGATTGATGTTGCGATTGTTGGGATAATTGTTGCGATTATTGTTGTAATTGCTGTTGTTGTTGTATTGGTGATTCTTATCACCGTTTTCCTCCCACTTTCTTTTGACTTGCTTCACATTGGCCTCTTCAGCAGTCTGTTCTTTAATTCTTTCTTCAATTTGGTTCACGAGTTTGTGAGCCATTCTACATGCCTGTTGTATGGAGGCGGGCTCGTGTGAACTTATATCTTCTTGGATTCTTTCCGGTAATCCTTTCACAAACGCGTCGATCTTCTCTTCCTCATCTTCGAATGCTCCCGGACACAATAGGCACAATTCTGTGAATCGTCTTTCGTACGTGGTAATATCAAATCCTTGGGTTCGTAACCCTCTAAGTTCTGTCTTGAGCTTATTGACCTCGGTTCTGGGACGGTACTTCTCGTTCATCAAGTGCTTGAATGCTGACCACGGTAGTGCGTACGCATCGTCTTGTCCCACCTGCTCTAGATAGGTATTCCACCATGTTAATGCAGAACCTGTGAAGGTATGCGTAGCGTACTTTACTTTGTCCTCTTCAGTACACTTACTTATGGCAAACACCGATTCGACCTTCTCGGTCCACCGTTTCAATCCGATCGGTCCTTCGGTTCCATCAAATTCCAAAGGTTTGCAGGCAGTGAATTCTTTGTAGGTGCATCCTACACGATTTCATGTACTGCTAGATCCAAGGTTATTGTTGGTATGTAGCGCAGCCTGTACTGCAGCTATGTTTGAAGCTAGAAAAGTACGGAATTCCTCTTCATTCATATTCACGGTGTGTCGAGTAGTCGGTGCCATTTCCTTCAAAATAGTTAAATGGAACAAGTTAATCATACAGAATATTAAGAGTAGTTAATAGTATTTCGTAGCATAATATGAACTCATTTATAAAAGCTTTTTCTTCATATTAGCGTTTTATAAGTTTAAATTCGGGTAGTACCTACCCGTTAAGTTCATACTGAGTAGCTAATATGCAATTCAACTACTACAATTCTATATGAAAAACTGATTATAATAATATTTCGCGTTCAAACTTTTATACAATATTTTACAAACTTACAATACCGCTTATTTTACATAAAGCATGAAATATAGCACACAATAGCTTTGATACAAGATAGTTGTGAAGATAATTCTAGCTAGTACACAAGTCGTTCAGCAAAGGCAATAAAGACACGTAATTCATACGTCCAGAAACAAGTCATGCATTCTGGTTTTACTAGGACTACTTCCCATCCTTGGTCTTGTGCAACATAACCGTTATGGCCGTTGATAAGACAGCGTGTTGTAACGTCGTCAAAGGGACGAGGGTTACGTAATGTCCAACAGTCCCGTAATAATCTAAAAACCTCATTTCTTACCCCAATTACCGACTCCGTCACTTGTGGAAACTTTTTGTTTAATAGTTGTAGCCCGATGTTCTTGTTCTCACTTTGGTGAGAAGCGAACATTACTAATCCGTAAGCATAACATGCTTCTTTATGTTGCATGTTAGCCGCTTTTTCTAAATCACGAAGTCCAATATTCGGATATATTGAGTCAAAATAATTTCTTAACCCGTTGCGTAAAATAGCATTTGGGTTCCCCGCAATATATGCATCAAAGTAAACACATCGTAACTTATGGGTTTCCCAATGTGATATCCCCCATCTTTCAAACGAAAGTCTCTTATAAACCAAGACATTCTTGGAACGTTCTTCGAATGTCTTACAAACTGATCTCGCCTTAAATAGTTGTGCCGAGGAATTCTGGCCGACTCTAGACAAGATTTCATCAATCATGTCTCCGGGTAGGTCTCTTAAAATATTAGGTTGTCTATCCATTTTGTGTTTTTAAACTGTAAAATAGACAAGAGTTAGATTCATAAAAAAAAATACTTATTAATACAAGCAATTTTTACATATATCATAAAGCATAAGAACACTATATTACATATATTACACCACACGAATACAACTATCTTATTCCGACTCGCTCGTTTCTTCTTCTTCGGTTTTGGTTCGTTTTGCCAAGTTTCTAGGGATATATGATGTTCCCCTAATACGAGCCGTCGTTGTCCACATTGGTTTAGAAAAACCTGGTGGTTTAGAGGTTCCCGGGTCATTGTTACAACTTAAGGACTTCGGGCGTTGACGATACATATAAAGTTCATCGGGGTTGGAATTAGATTTCTCTATTTTTATGCCCTTTCCCTTATTATTTTCTTTTGCCTTTTTAAATTCAGTTGGGGTAATTTCTATAACATCATCGGAATTCTCGTCGGAATCCGATTCATCGGAGAATTGGTAATCCTCCCAATATTTTGCTTCCTTGGCGAAAACACCATTGACCATAATTAACCTTGGTCGGTTGGTTGAGGATTTTCTTTTACTTAACCGTTTTATTATTTCCCCCACCGGTTCTATTTCTTCATCCGGTTCCGATTCTTCTTCCGGTTCCGATTCTTCTTCCGGTTCTGACTCTTCTTCCGGTTCCTCTTCGGGAACTTGTGAATCAGTCCACGAATCATTCCAATTTACATTTGACTCTTCATTATTATTAGGTGAGTCAATGGGACTTGTTCTAGAGGTAGACATCTATCACATAATATCAAACGCGTTAAGAGATTAATATATCACATAATATTCACATGTTAAAAAAATATATAGTTTCCAACAAAATTTGTTAAGCAATCATTTTTCAAGTAAACACGGTCGAAGTTCAGACTCACTAATGCATCCTAACAAACTAGATAAGACACACTAATGCAAAATTTTGGTTCTCTAAGACCAACGCTCTGATACCAACTGAAATGTCCCGTTCTTATTGATTAAAAACGTTCCATATTAATTGATTTCGTTGCGAGGTTTTGACCTCTATATGAGACATTTTTCAAAGACTGCATTCATTTTTAAAATAAACCATAACCTTTATTTCATAAATAAAGGTTTAAAAAGCTTTACGTAGATTATCAAATAATGATAATCTAAAATATCCTGTTTACACACGACCATTACATAATGGTTTACAATACAAATATGTTACATCGAAATTAGTTTCTTGAATGCAGTTTTTACACAATATCATACAAACATGGACTTCAAATCTTGTCCTTATTTTAGTATGCAACAGCGGAAGCTCTTAGTATTCACCTGAGAATAAACATGCTTTAAATGTCAACAAAAATGTTGATGAGTTATAGGTTTAACCTATATATATCAAATCGTAACAATAGACCACAAGATTTCATATTTCAATACACATCCCATACATAGAGATAAAAATCATTCATATGGTGAACACCTGGTAACCGACAATAACAAGATGCATATATAAGAATATCCCCATCATTCCGGGACACCCTTCGGATATGATATAAATTTCGAAGTACTAAAGCATCCGGTACTTTGGATGGGGTTTGTTAGGCCCAATAGATCTATCTTTAGGATTCGCGTCAATTAGGGTGTCTGTTCCCTAATTCTTAGATTACCAGACTTTAATAAAAAGGGGCATATTCGATTTTGATAATTCAACCATAGAATGTAGTTTCACGTACTTGTGTCTATTTTGTAAATCATTTATAAAACCTGCATGTATTCTCATCCCAAAAATATTAGATTTTAAAAGTGGGACTATAACTCACTTTCACAGATTTTTACTTCGTCGGGAAGTAAGACTTGGCCACTGGTTGATTCACGAACCTATAACAATATATACATATATATCAAAGTATGTTCAAAATATATTTACAACACTTTTAATATATTTTGATGTTTTAAGTTTATTAGGTCAGCTGTCCTCGTTAGTAACCTACAACTAGTTGTCCACAGTTAGATGTACAGAAATAAATCGATAAATATTATCTTGAATCAATCCACGACCCAGTGTATACGTATCTCAGTATTGATCACAACTCAAACTATATATATTTTGGAATCAACCTCAACCCTGTATAGCTAACTCCAACATTCACATATAGAGTGTCTATGGTTGTTCCGAAATATATATAGATGTGTCGACATGATAGGTCGAAACATTGTATACGTGTCTATGGTATCTCAAGATTACATAATATACAATACAAGTTGATTAAGTTATGGTTGGAATAGATTTGTTACCAATTTTCACGTAGCTAAAATGAGAAAAATTATCCAATCTTGTTTTACCCATAACTTCTTCATTTTAAATCCGTTTTGAGTGAATAAAATTGCTATGGTTTCATATTGAACTCTATTTTATGAATCTAAACATAAAAAGTATAGGTTTATAGTCGGAAAAATAAGTTACAAGTCGTTTTTGTAAAGGTAGTCATTTCAGTCGAAAGAACGACGTCTAGATGACCATTTTAGAAAACATACTTCCACTTTGAGTTTAACCATAATTTTTGGATATAGTTTCATGTTCATAATAAAAATCATTTTCTCAGAATAACAACTTTTAAATCAAAGTTTATCATAGTTTTTAATTAACTAACCCAAAACAGCCCGCGGTGTTACTACGACGGCGTAAATCCGGTTTTACGGTGTTTTTCGTGTTTCCAGGTTTTAAATCATTAAGTTAGCATATCATATAGATATAGAACATGTGTTTAGTTGATTTTAAAAGTCAAGTTAGAAGGATTAACTTTTGTTTGCGAACAAGTTTAGAATTAACTAAACTATGTTCTAGTGATTACAAGTTTAAACCTTCGAATAAGATAGCTTTATATGTATGAATCGAATGATGTTATGAACATCATTACTACCTTAATTTCCTTGGATAAACCTACTGGAAAAGAGAAAAATGGATCTAGCTTCAACGGATCCTTGGATGGCTCGAAGTTCTTGAAGCAGAATCATGACACGAAAACAAGTTCAAGTAAGATCATCACTTGAAATAAGATTGTTATAGTTATAGAAATTGAACCAAAGTTTGAATATGATTATTACCTTGTATTAGAATGATAACCTACTGTAAGAAACAAAGATTTCTTGAGGTTGGATGATCACCTTACAAGATTGGAAGTGAGCTAGCAAACTTGAAAGTATTCTTGATTTTATGAAACTAGAACTTTTGAAATTTATGAAGAACACTTAGAACTTGAAGATAGAACTTGAGAGAGATCAATTAGATGAAGAAAATTGA